>NW_007232413.1:80926-124834 GCF_000164805.1 Carlito syrichta
TTGTAGACATGAGGTCTCGCCAAGTTGCCCAGGCGGGTCTCGAACCCGTGGGCTCAGGCAATCCACTCACCTCAGCCTCCCAAGGCACGGGATTACAGGTTTAGCCTCCGAGCCCGGCAGCACCAGCATTTCTATGTCTGGTTTTATTGCCTCTGACTGCCCAACTCATTCCAGCTTCTCTTCCAGGAAGTACAGAAATTATAAACAACAGTGTTGTTTATTGATTTAAGTTATTATCTTAAAAGTATTTGCCTTTTTGTCCCAACATTTTGAACTTATTGAAACTAACTAAGAATAGAACATTGCTAAATCACAGGACTATTTAATTTGGAATCATTACTGATTTCTGGTCTCTACCCCTGTTTAGGTTCTAATTATTTATTTCTTAATTCTTCTAAACAACTGCTAATATCCACAATGTCGTCTAGAGTTGTCAGTGTCCTGATTCCTGAAGACTGGGGGGGTTCCCAGGACATAGACTTTCTTTTTTTTGATTAGAAAATATAGTTCATTTAGAAAGTAAATTGGAGAGAAAGAGAGAGAGAGAGAGAGAGAGAGAGAGACAGAGAGAGAGAGAGAGAGAGAGAGAGAGAGAGAGAGAGAGAAAAAGAGGAGATTCACCTCCCCAAGGTAAGGAAAGGGACCAAAGCCAGGAAACCCAGTCTGGCCATAACTCAGAGCGCATGGCCACACTATAGCTGAGCAAGGCAATGGCCTCAATGGTCTAACAGTGGCCTAGCAATGGCCAGGGCATAGACTTTCAATGCTAAATCTGGGTAAGTCCCAGCCAAGCTGGAATGAGGTAGTCACCATTGGCATATAGACCTTCTCTTTGACTAGATTGTCTTTACTTCCAATGATAGATCCAATTTCATGCTTTATAGAGAAAATATAGACTATCAAGTAGAACATTTCTCAACTTGGCTTCATTGGTTATTATATTTCCTCTTTCTTCTATGCCTTCTTCATATCCTATAACTCTTCATATCTAATAATTCTTTCCCCTCAGCATAGCGTTAGAGAAAAATTTGCCAAGTTCAAGTATGCTCACAGGAAAATGTTGCTATCTTACTCTAAGCTTTGTAGAATTTTTTTCATGCCCACACTTTTATAAAACAAAACAGCATGACCTGACCAAAGCTGAAGGAGGTTTTATATGTTCTTTTCATCTTTTGAATTCCTCCTAATATGAAATGAATCCTCTTTTCTACCCTTACATGTAGTTCTTCTACTTTTAGCGAGGGATGCTCTTTGAAATACGTTTCTTGTGTGATGCTGCTCTCCCTTGACTGGCAAGAAGATAGGCTCAGCTTGTTTCTTCTTCTTCTTTTTTTAATATCTTCTAGCTCTTGTATTCATTAGTGATATAAATATTTTCAAGTTTTCCAATCTTAGACACTGTTGTACACTCAACTATCTCCTACCTTGTCTTTCTCCTTCCCTTCTAGTTATCTTGTTTGACAAGGAAATGTCCTTTTCTCTTTCCACTGTTTCCATGAATTGCACTGTGTCATTGTCATTTCAATGCATTTCAATAAACCTGCTCTGGTATGATTGGTAATGAGCTCCTTGTTGCTAAATTTTATAGAAAACCTTTAGCTCTTATTGGTGTTTTTATTTTATTTTATTTTATTTTTGAGTTGGAGTCTCACTCTGTCGTCCAGACTGGAGTGCAGTGGCCGCTCCCGGTCACCGCAACCTCGCCTGCTGGGCTCCGGCGATCCTTCCGCCTCAGCCTTCCAAGTAGCTGGAATTACAGGCATGAACTACCACGCCCGGCTGATTTTTCGATTTATTGTAGAGATGAGGTCTCACTGCCCAGGCAGGTCTCGAACCCGCGGGCTCAGGCAATCCACTCACCTCAGCCTCCCAAAGGCGTGGGATTACAGGCTGAGCCACCGAGCCCGGCTCTATTGGTGTTTTTAAAATTGGTTTATTTTTAAAAGCTAAACTACCATAAATTATAAGAAATAATATAAAATCATCCATAATTTTTCTATGCAGAACTAGTCATTCTTGGTGGCTTTTTTCACTATTTACAATTCTACAAATTAGTTACAATCCTATTTCTTAAAACTATTCTGGTTGTATTTATCCTATAGAAGCTTCTTCTCAGTCTTTTTTGTTAAACCCTAATTTCTATCCAAAATATACTCAAAAACTGATGTTTCCACCTTTATATCTTCTCACTGTTCCATTTACACTATAGATTCTCCGTTGCTGAGTTATTTTTTTCTAGAATCATGGCTGTGTCTACAGCCTCAGAGATCTACCAAATCTCTCTCTAGATACCAAGTTCCATATGAGTTTTCTACAAATGCCATAATCTTAACACTCTCCAAAACTGATTTTATCATCTAATTCTTCCATCCCAAACATCCTTTATAGATGACATAAACATCAGCCCATTTTTTGTTATTATCTTTGATTTCCTAGGTCACCTTTTACATTCAACCAGGTATTAACTCTTGCCTATTAAATCTTTCTCTCAGCAGGGGTCAGTGGCTCAGCCTGTAATCCTGCGCCTTTGGGAGGCTGAGGTGAGCGGATTGCCTGAGCCCGTGGGTTCGAGACCCACCTGGGCAGCGAGACCTTATCTCTACAATTAAAAAAAAAAAAATCAGTCGGGCATGGTAGCGCATGCCTGTAATTCTGGCTACTTGGAAGACTGAGGCGGAAGGATCACTGGAGCCCAGCAGGTCGAGGCTGCAGTGGCCGGAAGCAGCCACTGCACTCCAGTCTGGGTGACAGAGTGAGACTCCAACTCAAAAAAACCCAAAAAACAAAACTGTCTCTCTACTTGGATGTGAACACTCAACTTTTGAAAACTGTATTTGTGCAATAGTGTTCTAAATGGGGTCTTTTCCTCTAGGCTTAGACTCCTTCAATCAATTCTCCACACTACTTCCCAAGTGCTCTTTTGAAAACATCAATCTGGGTGGGGGTGGGGAGGTGGGGGTGGGGAGGATTCCAAGATGGCAATGGAGGTGGTCAGAGTGCATAAGTCTTCACATAAATGAGGGGGTGCAGTGATGAGTATTTATCCTAGGGTTTTGGCAAATGGGTATGTGAATAGGTGTGTGGAGATGTGAGAACAAGAGGCTTGAACTCTCCTGCTCAGGCAGCTGCCCTGCATGGCTGCTTGGATCACAAAGTGCTCTATGGCCCAGAGACAGGCACCATCTCTGCGGCATTGCCCAGAAAAAAAAAAAACAGTATAAAATGGCAAAGATCACCTGCTGCCAGTACCACTTGGTGCTACAGCTTTTGGTCCCAGATAGGACAGTGGCAATGGGAACTGTGAGAAAATATACCAGAAAAAAACCCATCTGGAGTCCCAGCCAAGGTGACCCAGATGCCCCATCCCTCAAATAAAGTATTTGCTGTCTGCAGCTGCAACAGATGAACTCAGTACCAGCTCACAGATGAGCAGCAGTGAGTTTTAAAGTGGCCCAGCACCCTTTTCCCAGTGATTCATGAGACGTATGATTCAGGTGGGCAATATCCAGGTCAACACGCAAGTGGAAAGCTGAACATAGGCAGATCAGTTGGGGGTAGTTTGCAGCCTCCCCCAACTCACAGGGTGAACGGGGGAACAGATATGAAGCATTTGGGATCTATGGCTGCAGCCAAAGAACCCAAGCCCAGCTCATAGCAAATGAGTGGTGATGAGTTTTAAAGTGACCCAGCATCCTCTTCCCAGTGATTAGCGAGATCCTGACCTGCATACATAGCAAGGGCTAAACATAGGTGGTTCAGCTGGGGGCACTTTGCAGCTTCCCCCGAACCATACAGGTCCAATAGGGAGACAGATCTTTAAGTCAGAAACCCCACCCTTCTTCCCTGAGCAGAGAGAAGCAGTGCTTGGGTCATACCTCCAAGTAATCCGATGTCTTGGAAACTTCCAAAAGAGGATGCTAAAGGCTTATAAATTTTTTTTAAAATATAACTTGTTGGGAGTGGGCATTTCATACTGTTTTACCTTTTCTCCTTCTTCTTTCTTTCCAATAAGGGTATATATGAGTGTGAAGATCTCCTCATATTATTGGTTTTTGTTTGTTTGGGGTATTTGTTTGCTGTTTGCTTTGTTTTGTTTTTGATCTTTCTTTCTTTGTTTTGTTTTGTTTTTTCTCCCTCCTTCTTTCTTTCTCTCTTTCTCCTTGTCTACCTATTTATCATTTTGGATCTTTTTCCTTCTCTCCTTCATATACTCCATTTTCATCTCCTGTCTATTCTTTTTTGCTTAACTCCTTTCCTTTTCCTCAGGAGAGATATATTTCCATTGCATGGACATACTGTAAGGCAGTGGGAAGTGAACCCTTGGGGATCCACAAACCAATCAGCAAACATTGTGATATACATACAGCTTTTGAACCTTAGCCTCCTCTGATGCACCTCATTCAAATCTCAAGTCAGCTTCAAAAATGAACTAGTCTGGATGCTTTACCAAAGAAAAGGTGGTTGAGCAAAAAGAAGTGAAACTACTTCCTTTCTCACTGAGCAACGGAAGTAAAGAGAAAAGAAAAACCGAATACAAATAAAAAAAAAAATCAAAGAAGAAACACAATTGTCACACAAAGTCCAAAGAGGATAGTCCACGAGTATACAGACTTCAGAGCTCAAAGAATGAAGAGCACCCAGGTCAACTGGTTGCAGATCACAAATGTAGAGATCAAGGAATGGTTGGAAAAGATGAATAAGAACCAAGAAAAGCAAGACAAATACATGAAATAACTAATGACTGAGATGCAAGCTATAAAGAATGCAATAAATGAGATAAACAATAAACTTGACTATCATGGAAAGCAGAATTAACCAGGCAGAATAAATAATCTCAGAACTTGAAGACCAAAATCTGGAACTAAACCAATCTGTTAAAAACATAGAAAGGAAGTTAGAAAGACGGAACAAAGCCTTAAAAAGATATGCAACTATATTAAGAGACCAAACCTAAGACTGAGAGGTACCCCTAAAATAGATAAGGGGAATGAGAGCAGCCTAGTACAAACACTGCACGATGCCATCCAAGAAAACCTCTCGCATCTCATCAGAGATGTGACAATCCTAACACAAGAGATACAGAGAACCCTTGCAAGGTATCAAATGAAAACACCAACTCCTAGATACATAGTAATTCACTTTCACAAAGTAGGTATAAAAGAAAAAGTCCTAGCCAGGCTCAGTGGCTCAACCTGTAATCCTGCCCTTGGGAGGCTGAGGTGAGTGGATTGCCTGAGCCCGCAGGTTGAAGACCCGCCTGGGCAGTGAGACTTCATCTCTACAATAAATCAAAAAATCAGCCAGGCGTGGTAGCGCATGCCTGTAATTCTGGCTACTTGGAAGACTGAGGCAGAAGTATCACTGGAGGCCAGCAGGTCGAGGCTGCAGTGGCTGGGAGCGGCCACTGCACTCCAGTCTGGGCAACAGAGTGAGACTCCAAGTCAAAAGAAAAGAAAAGAAAAGAAAAAAGTCCTAAAAGCAGTGAAAGAGAAAGGTCAGACTACCTACTGAGGAAGACGAATTAGAATAGCAGCACACTTATCTACAGAAGCACTTCAGGTAGAAAAACTGGAGCCCAATCTTCAAAATACTTAAAGATAAAACAATCCAATCAAGAATTTCCTACTCAGCTAAGCTAAGCTCCATCAGTGATGGATAAATAAATCCTTCCCAGACATTCAATTCCTAAGAGTGTATGCTGCCTCCAGACCAGCTCTACAAGAGATACTTAAGAAAATTAAGCACAGAAGAAAGAAAAAACCAGAACAACCATGTTACAACCAAGAATTCAGGAAAACAAAGAATGAATAAACCATTAATCATGACTGCAGGATTGAAAACACAAATATATCAACCCCCAAATCAAAACAACAACAACAGCAGCAACAACAACAAAACAACAAACAAATAAGCAAGTGAACAACAACAAATCCTACAAGAGCCTCATGACAGGGATAAACTCTCACATCTCAATGACCAGTCTGAATGTGAATGAACTAAACACACCACTGAAAAGACTTAGAATGGAAAACTGAATTTTAAAAAAAATGAAGCAACAATATACTGTATTCACACCTCACAAGAAAGAACAATCACAGAATCGAAGTTAGAGGATGGAAAACACATTTTCAGGTGAACGGAACACAGAAGAAAGCAGGGGTCATAATCTTAATATCAGATAAAATAACCTTTAATCTATCAAAAATTAAAATGGATACAGAAGGATACAACACAATAATAAAAGGTTCCATTCATCAAAAAGAAATATCCATCCTAAACATATATGCACACAACATAGGAGCATCAACTTTTATAAAGCAGCTACTAGGTAAATTTTTTTAAAAGGTATTGCCTCTAACACTATCATTGCTGTGGAATTTAATACCCCACTATCAATGCTAGATAGATCATTGATGCAGAAAATCAACAAGGAGATCCAGAACCTCAACTTGATGCTTGACCAAATAGACTTATAGACACCTACAAAACACTCTACTCAACAACCATGGAATATACATTCTACTCATCATCACATGGAATGCACTCCAAGATCAGCCACATCCTTGACCATAAATCAAGCATAAACAAATTTCATAATATTGAAATACTGCTGTGAACCTTCTCAGACCACAGTGGAATAAAAATAAATATCAACACCAACAAGGTTTCACCCAAACCCACAAAGACATTGACACTAAACAGCATGATGCTGAACAAATCCTAGGTAAACACAGAAATCAATGCAGAAATTAACATATTCCAGTAAGCAAATGAAAATGAAGAAACATCTTGTCAAAACCTCTGGGATGCTATGAAAATAAGAGGGAAATTTGTATCTCTATGAACACACGTGAAGAATATGGAAAGATCATAAGCTAACAGCTGAACAGGTAACCTAAGGGAGCTGGAAAAACAAGACCAGTAAAACTCTAACTTCAGCGAAGAATCCAAATCATCAAAGTAAAAACCCAAATACAGGACATAGAAGACAAAAATATCATAGAGAAAAATCAATAAAACAAAAAGCTGGTTCTTTGAAAGGATTAGCAAGATTGATGGACCTTTGGCCAGATTGACCAAGAAAAATAGGGGAAAAGCTCAAACAAACACAATCAGAAATGCAAATAATCAAGTCACAACTGACCCTGAAGTAATACAAAAAATTATCAGAGATTACTATGTACACTTGTTCAGAAACAAACTTGAAAACCTAAATGAAACAGAGAACTTTCTGACATCACACAACCCAGAAAATTGACTTCATCAGAAGAAAACTCCCAACAAAACAAAAGTCCTGGACCAGGTGACTTTCCATCAGAATTCTACAAAACATACAAGGAGGAGCTGATACCAGTCCTATTGAAAGTATTCCAGGCAATTGAGAAAGACAGAACTCTCACTAAATTATTTTATAAAGCTAATATTGATACCCAAGCCAGGTAAAGATCCAACAAATAAAACTTTAGGCCAATATCCTTGATGAACATAGATGCAACAATTCTCAGCAAGATTCTAGCAAACCAAATCCAACAACACATCTCAAAATCATCCACCATGAGCAAGTAGGAATCATCCCCAGGATGCGGGGTTGGTTCAACATCCACAGATCACAAATGTAATTAAATACTTCAACAGATGTAAAAATAAAAACCACCTGATTATATAATTAGATGCAGAAAAAGCTTTTGATAAAATCTAACAACACTTCTTGATAAAAATCCCTCAAACATCTAGGCATAGATGGAACATACCTCAAAATAGTAAGAGCCATCTACAAGAAACCCACAGCCAACATACTGCTAAACAGACAGAAATTGGAAGTATTTCCCCTGAAAATTGGAATAAGACAAGGCTGCCTACTCTCACCCATCCTGTTCAACATAGTGTTGACAAGAGCAATCAGACAAGAGAAGGAAAGCAAGAGTATCCAAATAGGAAAAGAGGAAGTTAAGTTACCTCTTTGCAGATGACATGATCCTATACCTTAAAAACCCAAGAGAATCTGTCAAAAACCCCTTGAACTGAAAAAGGACTTTGGAAAAGTCTCAGGGTATAAAATAAATGTGCGAAAAACAGTTGCATTCCTATACATTAAAAATAAACAGACAGAAGCCCAAATAAAAAGCATAATCCCACTCACAATAGCCACACATAAAGAATGAAATACCTCGGCATCTTCCTAACCAGAGAAGTGAAAGACCTTTACAATGAAAACTACAAAACACTGCTCAAAGAAATCAAAGATGACACAAACAAATGGAAAAATATTCCATGCTCATGGCTTGGAAGAATTAATATTAAGATGTCCATCCTAAGGCAATCTACAGCAACCCCTGTTAAATTACCAACATCATTCTTCTAAGATCTGGAAATGACAACACAGAAATTCATATGGAAACAATAAATGACCACAAATAGCCAAAACAATTATTAGCAAAAGAAACAAAGCAGGAGATATCACACTTCCCGGCTTCAAACTTTACTATAAAGCTATAATAATCATAACAGCCTGGTACTGGTACAAGAACAGGCATATAGACCAATGGAACAGGAGAGAGATTCTGGAAGCAAAACCTCAACCAATTCATCTTTGACAAAGCCTCCACCAACAACCACTGGGGAGAGGAGTACATATTCAGTAAATGGTGCTGGGATAACTGGCTACCACATGCAGAAGACTGAAACAGTACCCCTATCTATCACCATAGACAAAAATAAAAACTAAATGGATCAAAGACCTATATGAAAATCTCAAATTATGTGAATCCTAGAAGGAAACGTAGGAAACACCCTTACAGAAATTGGAATAGGCAACCAATTACTTATCAACTCTCTAAAAGTGAATGTCATAAAAGATAATATAGACAAGTAGGACATCATACAACTGAAAAGCTTCTGCACAGCAAAAGAGACCATCAAGAGAGTGGGGACACACTCTATAGAATGGGAAATATTATTTTCCAACTGTAAACCTGACAAATGCCTAATATCCAGGATCTGCAAGGAACTCAAGCATGCCAAAAGGAAAAACAAACAAACAAACAAAAAACAATGCTATTAAAAAATGGGCAAAGGATATGAATAGACACTTGTCAGAAGAAAATATATGAGTAGCCAACATTTACACAAACATATGGACTTCGCAGTAACTTGAATGGATTTAGAGTCAATCATACTCAGTGATCTATCACAGAAACAAAGAACAGAGTACCATATGTTCTCACTCATAAGCAGACCTTTTATAATACTATAAGAAAGGGATTGACAGTAGTGGGAAACTGACAGGGGAGGGGGATGGGATCAGCAGTTGAGGGAAACTGCTAGGGGAGGGAGTGGCATATCTCAACAACAAGGGTACCTGTATAATCAATGTTTGTATACCTAACCCTGAATTGAACCCCACATCTTTATAATAAAAAAAGACAAAATTCTCAGCCTCACTCACCTTCAAAGAAAAGTAAATTAAAACCAAACTGAGCTACCACCTAACTCCAGTCAGGATGGCCATCATCAACAACTCAAAAAACAACAGATGCTGGAGAGGATGCGGGGAAAAGGGAATACTTCTACACTGTTGGTGGGAGTGGAAACTAGTACAACCTTTGTAGAAAACAGTTTGCTGATTTCTAAAAGATCTAAAAATTGACCTTCCATAAGACCCAGCAATCCCTCTTCTGGGAATATACCTGGAGGAACTCAAATCACTCTTTAAAAAGATACCTGCACATGCACATTTGTTGGAGCATTATTCACGATAGCAAAAACATGCAACCAGTCATTCTGCCCATCAAAAGTGGATTGGATAAAGAAAATGTGGTACATTTACAAGACAGAATATTATAAAGTCACAAAGAAAAACAAAGTTATGAACTTCACTGCAATTTGATGGAACTAGAGTCTATAATACTCAGTGATTTATCACAGAAACAAAGACCTGAGTACTACATGTACTCACTCATAAGAGGACCTTGAACATCTATCATAATACTATAAGAATGGGATTGGAAGTGGTGGGACACTGCCAGGGCAGGGGAGTCACATAACATCAATAAGGGTACCCATACTTTACTTGTATGATGACCACGTATGTACCTAAGCCTGAATTGTGCCCCATATCTTTAAAATAAAAAATAAGAGAGAGAAAAAAATCAATCTGAACTTTATGGTTGAGTGTGGGTTCTTGAATGAGATATATCTAGATTTAAACTTACAATCTGTAACCTTGGCCAATTGGTTAACCTCTCTTAGCATCAATTTACTTATTGGTAAATTAGGGTAATTATACCTATCTCAGAGCATTGTCTTGAGAATTAAATGAGTAATCTATTTGGCACAGTGCCTTACAAGCAAATAGCGTTTAATATTTGGTTGCATCTATTACTGTGTTTATTCTTCTTATTGTTCTTACTGATACTTATTATAGCTCTGCCTGCTAAATTTCTTCAATTCTTCTTCACTGTGTTTATGAGAAACTCTTAAACCTTTTGGTGATATACAAGACATTTTATAATGATGTCTTGTTTGGTTTCTCCAACCTCATTTTCTGTGCTTCCCTTTCTCATTCTATTTTCCAGTCATAGTGAATTATTTATAGTTTTTCTCACAACACTCATTCTTTTTCATTCTCTTCTTTTTGTACATTCTTCAATATTTATTGGTTTCAGCTGTTTGCTTGGTTAAATCCAATGCATTCACCAAAGTAAGGCTCCAGTTCAATCTTTCCTAAAGAACTTTCCCTCCCACCATCCTTATAACGGTCTGGGTCAAGTAACCTGTTTGCTTTCTTAATTTCCTGTGCATACACAATTCAATCATACCATATTATACAACATTTTATGATTATCTTCCTCAATAAGCTGTGAATGCCTTGAAGGCACCAAAAGGGTCTTATTAATCTTTGTGATTTACTAATTTCCAAGCCAGTAACTGGCAAATAGTAGGTGGTACTCAAATATTTAGTGATATGAAGGTTTTATATGGTCATAACGATACTGTCCCAATATGGAGATAAAGTCTTGCATAAAATAATTCATATTAATTTAAAAAGAAATAGATAATTTAATGTCTAAATGAGTGCTATCGACAAGAAGTTGTATAGTAATTGAAACTTTATGTTGTTTGGAAAATTTTAAGGAAAGAATAACATTTGAATTGTATCTTTATAGTACAATAATTTATTAGGTAAAATAAATGGAAGGAGATTTTTAGGAAAGGGCAAAGACAGAAGGAGCTAGTCGATATGTAATGTCCTCTGTGTGTTAAGCACCAAGTTGACCCTGATGTTATGGTGTTTGTTAATTTGCTTTATTTAACTTTCACTTACATTGTAAGGTGGATGATTGATGACAATGATGGTCAAAAGTAAATTTATATAACTCACACAGCGGTTAGATGGTAAAGATGGAATTCAAATTCAGTTCTGCCTGGCTTTAAAGAATTGCTTTGTCTACAATGGGTTGACACACCACACATGGAATGACCATGCGATATCAAAACAGTGAGAGTAAGCCTGGATCTAGGTTATGACAAACCTTTACAGTCAGGCAGAAAAACATTTGAATTTTCTCTATTATGTAATCATAATATTTGTTCAGCTATCTCTATGTGGGATTGAACATGCTGTGTCAAAATCAAGGATTGGCAAAATGTGCAGCAAATCTGCTGCTACTCTCCTCTTCTGCACCCATGGCAGGAATGCTATTAGATCAAATGCTATTTCTGACTGGGTTTGGATATAACTTTAAAATCTTTATTAATGGATAGATAGTCATTAGAAGTTTTTGACTGATTCATAATCATTCCTTCTTCCTAACATCACTCTAATTTTCTCTCAAGGAATTATCTTGCCACCATTTTGAGCAAGCAGGATGACATTTTATTTTTTATTTTATTTTATTTTATTTTTGAGTTGGAGTCTCACTCAGTCGCCCAGACTGGAGTGCAGTGGCCGCTCCCAGCCACCGCAGCCTCAACCTGCTGGGCTCCAGCGATCCTTCCGCCTCAGCCTTCCGAGTAGCCAGAATTATAGGCATACACTACCACGCCCGGCTGATTTTTTGATTTATTGTAGAGATGAGGTCTCGCTGCCCAGACGGGTCTCAAACCCACGGGCTCAGGCGATCCACTCACCTCAGCCTCCCAAAGGCGTGGGATTTCAGGCTGAGCCACCGAGCTCGGCTAGGATGACATTTTAAAATAAGGTAAGCCACCCTTTTACTATGTAGAATGAAATGTATTCTAGAAGCTGTGACAAGCCACATCTGTCAAATCTCACTGCAAAAGTAGGAGTGAGCTGTGAGCATGTGACTTAAGCAGTAAGCACATGACCTAAGCTTGATCAGACAAAAGTCTTCTTTTCCAAGAGTTAGAATCTTGAGCAAAGCTATACAGTATTTAAAAAAGAAAAGAAAAAGAAAAAAATATCCTTACCTTTCTTCCAGAGCAAAAATCTTGATGAGATAGTAGATGGTGATGTGCTGCTTTTCTGATTTCTTTTATTTCTAAGCATCTTTTCTAGCTTTCCTATCTATTCTGTGAGCTTTCTAAGAATAATATTCTAATAAATTTTTTTCCCAGAAGTTACTCAGAGTCCATTTTTGTGGCTTGCAACCAAAAAAAAAAAAAATCATAATCAATACCATTCTTATTCAGTCAGACTTGGCACATGATTTAAAAACCAACAAGCCCGTGATTTAATACCAATGGCACATGATTTAAATCTAATAGAATTTAAATATGGAAAATATGCTGTGGTGTTTTTATACTATGTTAACTTGGCTAATCTGAAACTATATTTCCCAGAATCCTCTTCCCCATATGGTTCCAAGTTAGTGTTGGCCAAAAGAGAAAAATCTGTGAGATTTGGAAGACGGAAGTGAAGCAGAAGCTTTTATGAGCTAAAAACCCTTTATGGTGAGAGACAGTTGAAAACGTGTCCTCACTTTCTTGTTCATGTCCATTTCTTTGTTATCTTTGTATAACAGAGTTCCCAGGGTCACAAACAGATGTAGAGTCAAGAGTCTTCTGTTTGATTTCACACCTTTTCTTTGTGGTTCTATTCTCCAGCTGGATATACCTGGTCTTTTGAATTCTTTAGAATACTCCAATTTTGCTATTCACTCCAATGCTTCAAGAAAGTACTTTTCTTTAATCTTCCAACTTCTTTTTTTGGTCTGTTATTTCTTCAACTTCTCCAACAATTACATGATGTTTTATTCCTATAATAAATCTTTTATTTCATAATATCCACAGAGGTGCAGTTTTCATGAATTAACCTTGGTTACCATAATTATTGGTATCAGAATTGGTTCCAGGAGAACAGAATATTAAAGATGGTAATCTATAATTGACTCTCTTATTTGATTACATTCAAAGGTATTAATGTTTTTGCTTCCAGTGGTAAAGGCAACACTGGCCTTTACCAATCCTGCCATGTAGTGAAAAAATAGTTTCTTAAATTATTATCTGTGGTTTTATTTGTAATTGCCTATAGAAGGTAAGACTTTGGGTTACCAAGTAGTTGTTGTTGTAGAACAATTTAATAAAAGTGAATATAAAACTGTTGATTGGTAGCACTGGAAAATATGGAGAAAGAAATTAGCTCAGAGTTTTAAATTTCAAGATCAAAGTCTTTCTTAGACAAACTAGAAAGTTTCTATGACTGTTCTAAGAGAAGCCCACATTTATTATCAAATTTCTTAAAACTAAGCCCAAAATCTAATCTGGAGGAAGATTGAATTATAAATCAACACAACCCTTCAGGGGTTCTTATATTACAATCAAGGCACAGATTGGGCAAGACTAGGGCCATGAAAATTGGGTGGAGGCATAGGGACTGATTATGGCAATGCAGAAGAACTTGAACATTTACATTTTATGGAGACTCATTTGCACAAAGAAGAAGCCTTTCCTTCCACATTTGAGCAATTTAGAATTCCCCTGCCTGAATAACTTAATTGTCCTGGCCTGAGAACTTCACTTTCAGAGGAATGTTTATCTCCCTCTAGACATATCCCTACCATGTTTCTTTATTTCTGGATCTCTAGTAGGACTAAGGTTTTGGTTTTCTCTGGGGGATCAGATGAAAATTATTACCTGAATAGAGACATAATGCACAACAAAATAATTATATAATTTATATTTATGTTAATAGAAACTTGAGGAATATATATAGATTGAAAGGATGCTGGTCACTGGTTGGTGAATATAATTTGGGATCAGGTTTAATGTGTTAAAATTAGTTAACTAAGCAAAAATTCTGTTTTCAGTGTGTTCTGAGTAAATAGTCTGAACTTTTGGTTTGGTTAGTTGACTGAATTAAGTTGAGCTACAAGATCTCCCTTGGCATACTATAGAGGACACTATACAAAAGCTTAGGGATACTGGAGCATGGGGATAGATTTAGATTGTAAAACTTGCTTACCCACTGATATATTTGTTACATGAAAAAGGTTTGAAAGACATTTAAATTAGTGGGTGAAAGAAACATTGTCACCCCCGAAAAGCTTTCTAGTGGTTCTTTTTTATAGGCCAGGAATGACAGTAGGAAGCCCTTCCAGCCAAATAGGATCCCTGAATTAAACAGGGATGATGGAACCCCAAGGTAACAGGAACTAAATAATGGCACTTAACTGCCAGAGACAATGTGGGTAGAATTTGTGTAGTGGGTAGCAGATTTGAAGCAGTAATTATAATGATTTCACCTACAGATAATTTTTGTCATTACTTAGTTGATTATGGTGGCCCAAGGACTGAAATTCACAGGGTTAAGTCTTGGTTTATAAAAATGAAAAAACTCTTAGTCTGATGACTAGAAGTTTGACTTGGATAACTAAATAGAGAATTCCCACTTGTGAGCCAGTTCACTCTCCCAGGGAACCTTGGATGAAGAAAAGCCAGGATTCTGCACTGGTGAAAACTTACCCAGTATATTTTTCTCTAGCCTTCTCCAAAAGTATTTTTGGCCATTTACAAGGTTACATTGAAAAGGGGGAAATTACCATATTCAGGAGTTGTATGACATGATTTCTGAACTTCCAATTATCCCTAGAGACACAAAATCCTTAGAGACACAAAGGGGTTTGATTGGTGGGAATTTTGGAGGTCAGGGTATTGACATTTTAGTCTGGGTTTTTCTCCATGGGGAAACACTGGGTCCTCAAACCCATCCTGAGGAAATTTCCAAGTTCCACTGTGTTTAGTTGGAATAGACATACTAAACAACTGACACAATATTGATTTCTTGACCAATGGATTGACTCTATGGTGAGAAGGGCCAAGGGAAAAGCCTTCAAAACAACTTTTACTAACAAAAATGTAAACCGATGACAATACCTTATTCCTGGAAAGGTTTCAGACTAATGCTGCCACCAAAAACTTAAGAATGTTAAAAATGATGGTTTCTTACATATTCCCATCCAACTCTCCTATTTGGCCTGTGCAGAAGACAGATGTTGGAGAATAATTTAACCAGGTGGTAAATTTAATTTCAGCAGCTGTTTCAAATGTAGTTTCATCACTGAATCAGACCAAAACATTCACTGTTGTATAGTTACTGGTTTGGTGAATGTTTTTGTTTTCCTGCCTGTTGCTAGAGACTACCAAAAACAGTTACCTTTCATTTGGCATGTACAGTAATGCACCTTCCCCATCCTACTTCAGGGCTATAGCAACTTTCCTTACCTCTGTAATAATCTAGTCTTCAGGGTTCTTATTTTTCTCTGCATTTCACAGAACATCTATTTGTTCCACTATGTAGATGAGATGCAATAACTGTACCCAGTGAGCACAAAGTGGTAACTACAATAGACATCGTAGTAGCTTACATAGGTAGTAAATCAATTCCAAAAAATTAAAAGACCTGTACCTCAGGAAAATTGTTTAAAGTTACAATGGTCTGGGGCATCTTCTTCCAAGGTAAAGGACAAGTGTCTGTATTTGACCCCTTCTATCATGGAGAAAGAGAGTCAGTTTCTTATAGGCCCCTATAGATTGTAAAGATAGTATAGATCTTATTTATTGAGTAAAATGAAAGACTATACAATTTTGAGTGGGGGCCCAGAAGAAGGTCTGGGCTTGAACCATCACCCAGAAGAACTAATTATTCATGAAAATGTCTGTGACAGACAGAGATGTTATAGAATTTTTGTCAGGACCCTATAGGCAAACCACAGTGAAAACTTGTAGGATTTTGGAGTATGCCATGCCATTTTCTTAGATATCAAGTTTTTTTGAAGTATAAATACTTCTGACTTTCTCACAACAGCCTAAACTGCCATTATGAGCAACCAAGTTATCATATAACCTGACTTGCCCATCATAAATTGGGTGTTGTCTGACACATTAAACCCTAAATTTGGGCATGCAGAGCTTCATTCCACACTAACTGGAAGTGGTATATACATGATCAGGTTTGGGTATGTCCTGAAGACATAAACAAGTTGCATCTATGTAATGACACGGATTCTCATGGTGCCTACTCCTCCTACATTTTGTCTTGTCTTTCACCTCACACTTATAGCTTTATAAAAGCTTCCCTTTAACCAACCTACTGAGGAAAACCATTTTTAGGTTTTCACATGCTTCTGTATGATATGCTGACTCTGCCTGAAATGACTAATGGTTTGGGTTAGAAGGAACATGACTTGAAAATTGGTGACAAGAAGATCTGCAGAAATAGTATACAGATGAATACCTCCAAATGGACAGAGTGTGAAGATATGTGTCTCATGTAAATACTCAGCAAAAGGCACTCTTAACAGAGGAGGATCTTAAAAGTTGGGTGGTCCTATAAGGAAACTCTCCCAAATAGAGTTTTACCTCTGTTCTCACACCACAACAATCATCAACACAGAAGACTTCTATGACTAAATGTGAGGAATTCTCTTCACCACCAAGCAGTTGACACAACTTAAGTGTCCTCCAATTCAATTACAAGACTATATACACGGGGATAGTGTCAGATATCACAGAGTGAGGGCTCAGTTCCCAAGACTTCCCCAACCTCAAACACGTGTTGCCAATCCAGGACTCTGAAACTTCTAATTGATTGTCTTTAAGTTGGGATTCCCACAACTCCCTTTTTGGTGGCAGTGGCTTACAGAACTCAGGGAAACACATTTACTGGTTTATTATAAAGGATATTGCAAAGCATATAGATGAAGAGATGCATATGGCAAGATATGGGGGAAAGGGGCGTGGAGCTTCCATCCCCTCCTTGGGTGTGTCACCCTCCAGAAACCTCCACGTGTTCAGTATCTTGAAGCTCTCCAAACCCAGTCCTCTTGGGTTTTTATGGAGGCCTCATGACATCAGCATTCTTTTTCCCAGTGTGCGAGGTAAGAGCCTCCCTGGGGAGGGTCTGGATACCCACAATCAGAAGGCAAAGGAAGTTTAGAGTCCTGCCTTGGGGAAGGTGAAAGGAGGGCAGGAGAAGGTAGGAGAGGTTCTGTTTCCTGAGACCTGACCCTGAAGCCTAATACACTCAACATTGTAACAAAAGACTGTAACAAGGGCTATGGGAGTTATTAACTAGGAACTGTGGAAGAAAACCATTATCTATAGCATAACACCACAGATGCTCAAGATCACTTGTTCTATGGATGTCAATCACCAGTCACTTTGTTCTTGTACAATAGGTGAATAAACAAAATGGTCATTGGTTCAGCAAACTGAACTTTTACTCATTAAGGCTAACCTACTTAGAGATGTTACTGAGTGCCCAGTCTTTCAATAGCAGAGGCCAATGCTTAGTTCAATATGGCATTATTCTCCAGGGAAACCACCAATGACCTATCGACAGATCTATTACATTGGATAAATTCTATAATGGTGTCTTTTTTAAATTTCTAGAATAGATCATCTGAATATGAATTTGCTTCCCCTCCCCAAATACTTCTTCCAAATCACAGTCCATGAACATTCAGAAGCCTTATTCACTGTCATGATAGTTCACACGTGTTATTTTTGACATGGGGATTAATTTTACAGTAAAAAAAAAAGTGACATTGGTTTATGCTTCTGGAATTAACTGATGTTATTATATTCTCCATCACACTGAAGCATCTGACCTGATGGGTTAAATGGTTTTTGGAATACTTGGTCATAGTACTGGCAGAGTGATAACACTTTGTAGGTAGGGACAATGTCCTCCAGGATATTGTACATGCTCTGGATCAGTGACCAATGTATAGTGCTGTTTCTCCCAAAGCTAGGATTCCCAGGTCCATGAAAGAAGAATTGAAAATTGGTGTAACCTTTCTCACTAATTTATACTTAACTATTAAATAGCAAACATTTTTGTTTCTGTCCCTGTAACTTTAGGTTCTCCTGGTCAAGTTTTCTCCTGCTCCATAGTCAGCTCTTTTTTCATAATGCCAGGTGTATTGAGTTCTTAAGTCTTATTTGTATCTACCTGGGCATGATGTTTGAGGATATAAAAACCGAGGAGAGATTGATACTGAATCTTGAAGACTCCTCTTTTCACCATCTGCACCGTAATCTGCTCAATGACCTAGTAACTTGGGTTTAAAATTTGGCAATCTCCATGACAAGGTGCAGATAATTTCATTGTTATGAATCTTAGAAATTGTTATAAATTAAGCCAAAGACTCCCAATTTCCTCTTCCCACAAAGACATATTTGAAAATATTTGAGATATTCCTTTTAGTTTGAACTTGTGTCTTCTGTTTTTCATGTTGACGGAGAAAAAGAAAAAAATACATTCTTCTCTTCCTTTTCTTAATTTTCAAGACAGCTGGACTATCGCCCAGTCATATTGGCAAATCACACCCCTAATTTATGCAAGAGATGATGAAGCTCCATCCTTGCTGATTTTTAGTGCATAGAAGCATATGGAATCAGTAAGTGCCAGACCCAGCTTTGCACTCCAGGAATGTGTGGGAGAGCTTACCAGCACTTATGGGGTGAAGGAAAAGGAGATGTGAATGAAACTCATAAAACAGCCTAAGCTTTCTTTCATTACCCTCACTTTCAGGTATTTTTGGATATATTTCTGAAAAGGATATATTATATTTATGAAAAATATAATACATGGTTTAAAATGTAGTAGGCATCTTGCTATTTTGAGTGATGTATTTGTTTTTTATATTTTGGGAATCTTTTTTGTAAGCTCCTCTTTTTTTAAAATCAAGTGTACATCATTATCATTCTCATGATTTTTTTTTTGTGAGTATAGATAGTTTAAGCTTTTGCTTTGCAATCTTTGTCCTTTTTTATATGAATTTTTAAGTTGATATAATAATTCTACATATTTATGGAGTATATAAAAAATCTTTCTGTCCCCTTCTTCCATTTAAAAAAATGTGCCATTTCCCTTCTATACTCAGAAGAATTTCATAAAGTTGGATTTTAGTTGACTACTATTTGGTTCAATAAGAATTTTTAATTTAATTTGAAAATGAACAAAAAAGGTGATGAAAAATGAAGTGAGATTTTTTTTTCTTTTTTTCTTTTAAATACAATGCTACTCAACACAGAGGAAGTCTTGATTTCCCTGGACATCTTTTCACTTCATAGTCTCTTGTATTTTCTATAAACGTTAAACTGCACCCACTTCTTTCAGCACTCATTAACACTCATTCTCAGAACATCAACTCTCACCATATTTGAAGTCAATGAGAGCTCTAGTTAATGAGGCAAATCTATTCCCTGGAGGTTGTACCTAGTCTTGTCCTAGAAATAAATTTAAATATGTTGCCATAGTTCCAAGTATTAAGCAAGTTTTTATTAAAACAAATGTTTCTATCTATCTACTCAAGTGGACAAAAGCACTGAGCCAGAGCAAAAAAAAAAAAAAAAAGCCCCAATCAATCAAGATAGGAAAAATTTCCAGATTAAAATGAGATTCTTTTAGTCCACTTGTTTATACATATTTTATGTGAAGTGTTATAAATTTAAATATAAACATGGTGTTTACTTGCAAAAATCACAGTGAAATTTCATTATATCAAAGCAGATTACCATTCATCATTGTTTATTTATTCATTGTGGTGAAACATCTATTATTTGCTTTCTAGTATATAATTTTCTCTCTCCTGCAGTACCTCTCTGATTTTCCTCCAGGAAATACCCCTCCTCCTTTTTCAGCCCTTTGCTTGAGGTGGAACTCCTTCTCTATGTCAAAATTGAAGCAAATGACACAGATCTCAGTTAGCACGTTGCTTTCTCATAGAAGCAGTGACTGGCTCAGAAATGGTTATGTGATCTCATAGAATTAATGAGTTGCAACGGTGCTCTTTCTGAGTGTGCTGAAATACTTATTGTTTTTCCTATTGGATATGACTCTTAGAGAATTAGTAACTATTGCTGCTGCAGTCATTTCACAATCACATGGAAAAATGTAGCCAACTATTAAGAAGCAGATCCAGAGAACCAGAGATGAAGAAAATGATTTTTTGCTATTATCATTTGAGCATTAAATAAATATGAGTCTGAACATCTATCTCCTGACTGCTTAGGTATTTAATATAATAAGTCCTCCTCTCCCCTCACTTTTTGGCTTTTTGTTACCAATAGAAATAATTTTAACTGGTTCAGTCATCAAAACTAATGGCACTGCTCTTTGCACTTGGAATATTAAGAGAGATACAGCACTGCTTCTAACTTCAAGGAACTCACAATCTTTGAGGGAACACACGTAAAAACAAATTATTCTAATATAAGGGTTATATGTTGAGTTCAGAAGCATAGGTTGGAGTGGGATTGGGCCAGAGAAGTCTTCCCAAAAAAGTGACATTCAAATTAAATCTGCAAAGAAATGCACATTTAAATAAAATTGGCCTGATTTCTGTGTTCCTTCAAAAGCAGACTCTAACACAGGATTTAGGTACAAGTAATTTATTTGGAGTTAATCCAAGAAGGCACAAGTGACAAAGTAGGGAAAATGAGAAAGAAATGGGAGAAAAACCAGTTAAGGGCACATTCATGACTGAATCACTCTGAGCAATTGAAACTCAATCCCACTGTTGACTCTGAGAATCCATCTGACCAGGGAAAGAATCACATTTATCCACGACTTCCATTCCTCATTGTTTGAGTTTTGCCCCTGGGGTCTTCTTTCCTTTGCACTCTTAGTTTCTCCTATGTGCAGTGGAATATGCTTCTGTGATGCTGGAGAAAGCCCTTGGGGAGACTACAAGAGTCATATGTTTTTCGTATTCTGGGAACTAACTGTAGGCAAACTGAGGTGAACCTAGAGAATAAGGGGTAGTATCAACTTTAACTGCTACAATTTCAGTTTTCTGTGGGAAATCTGTTCCTCTCCCTGTTATTTCTACAAATTACCAGAGACATATCCTGATGCTTTTTGTTGGTTCTGAGTTTCCAACACCAGTGAATGATCTATCACTTTATAACTGTTTTCTTCCTTCTGTTTTGTGTCAGCCCCCCTGAGACACGCAGCTATTGATCTTCAATTTCCCCTGAACACTTATAGAAGGAGTCTTTGAAGGGTATTTTAGATGGGCATGTATGTGCACACAATCTTCAGAAGATGAGGTCAATGAGACAGTTTTCCTTTCTGCAATAAAAATATCTTTTAAAGTTTAGTGTTGCACATTCTTGGTTTTAATAATTCCTTACTTGCTGTCCTGGGTTGGATTTTTAGGAGTAGAGCCTAAACAGGAATTCTTGGTCAATGATTTACTGAGCAAGTGGCTTCAATGGAATCTTTAAGGCAGTTAAAAAATTAAGATAGGACAAGCAGGGAATTTAGGCTAAAATGTGGATTCAACTGATCCCACAGTGAGCTCTGGAGTGAAAATGGCACTGCAGTACTATTCTTGATAGGGATGAGGGGGCAGGTTTTTTGTACTGCTCTGTTTATCTCTGGTTGTAGGTTACCTCTTGTGAGGATTGTATAACTTCTCAGGCATTTCTGGATTAGGCTGCTGCTGTTGTTACCAGGCAATTTTCAGAAGCAGCAGCAGCCAGTGTCCACAGAAGCTGGGGGATAGGTGTTCCTGCGCTTGCTGGTTACAGGGCATCTGGGAAGGGTACTGATACCTGTACTGTGGTCACTCTGCTAGGGCGATTTCTCACTGGCCAGGTTCTTTCAAGACACTGGTTTTCTGCAAAGGCACTCACCTCCATTTTCCTCTCAAGACTCCCCCTGCCTCTTTACTTTCTGTCCAATTGTATTGCTTCTGAATATAAATCAACTTTTGATAGTATACAAAACAATTTAGCTCTCAATCCTCTTCTAGAATAAGGCCTTGCTTGACCTACCAGAATGCTCATAAATGTGTTCAGCCAACAAAAGAGCCACTTGCTTGACTCACTCTTGTTCTTGTTTAGCTTCATGAAAAAGCTGACTGAGGCCTTGAAATTCAGCCTTCCGTGGTCCTTATCCATGTCTGAATGTGGGGCTATAGTTTATCACCAAAATGAATGCCTGTGTTAACAGAAGAGTTGATAATTTTAATTGTAAACAGCAATGATTTTATCTCTGCAAAAGATGAATAGCAGCTAGATAAGACAAGTTTGCTTTCAGTGGATAGAGTGGTATTTGCACAGTGAACACGGTAAGCTTAGGTAATGTGCAAATAATTGTTTTGCTTGAAGTCAAATTATGGAGAAACCAGGAACCTGGGGAATGAGCTGTAGGTAGGTATAGATCATAGCTTTAATAGTTTAATTTGTGATGCCAAGGAATTTAGACCTTACCCTGAAAGCAGAAAACATGTTCGGATGGGCATTTTAAAAAGATCATTATCTCCCTATTTTCCTTGTAGAATGTGGAGAAGGGCAACACTGGAGCAGGGGCATCAGTTATGTAGCTTATTTTATAACAACATAAAAAAAATTGTAAAATCTTGTCTCCAAATGAAGATTATGACAATAGCAATGAAGAAAACTGCAAGTTTAAATGATATGTAGACAGTATAAAGGACAGAACCAGATGATAAATAGTATCTAGATAGGAAGTGAGTATTCAAGAAACTTTTCCTCTGGGCTCGGTGGCTCAGCCTGTAATCCCGCACCGTTGGGAGGCTGAGGTGAGTGGATTGCCTGAGCCCGCGGGTTTGAGACCCGCCTGGGCAACTTGGCGAGACCTCATCTCTACAATAAATCAAAAATCAGCCGGGCGTGGTAGCGCATGCGCCTGTAGTTCCAGCTACCTGGAAGACTGAGGCGGAAGGATCACTGGAGCCCAGCAGGTCGAGGCTGCGGTGGCCGGGAGCGGCCACTGCACTCCAGTCTGGGTGACGGAGTGAGACTCCAACTCAAAAAAAAAAAAAAAAGAAACTGTTCCAGATTTTGAGTTTGCATACTATCTTATTTCACTAATTCTCTCTCTCGTTTTTGATTTCTGTTATTTCTACTCTCTGAATAAAACAAAAAATGGTGTTATGCCCTGCATATTGTCTTGTATCCTCTCATATTATGAACATCTTTCATTAAAATAAACATGGTATAAATAGCTACTCAATGTTTCATTGTAAAAATGTAAAAAAAATAATTGAATTAATCTTTTATTGTGAGCATTTAGGTTGCTACTGTCTTTAAATACTGCAAACCTAGTTCTTATAAGAAACTTTAAAGCCAAACATTTGATCACATTCTTAATTATTGTATTAGAATATTTCTAGTAAAGAGATTGCTGAATTTTGAAAGCGTCTTCCTCCAAAAGGTTGATGTCTCAAGATATTAACAAAGCCACCTACCCTTTGATGTGAAGTGTCTTGGAAATTCTACTTTGTGAAAGAAGCTTTCTCAGAATCAGATAAATTAGTGTGGCATAAATGTAAATGTTTTGTTGACTACTACTTTTACTTTTGCTTAATTTCTAAAAAGATATTCAGAGATTAATTTCTAAACAGATATTTAGAGATTTTATGGTCTGGTAAGGAATATTGTCCTGTTCAATCTTGTACATAGCTGATGTTTGTTTTCCTTTTAGAAAAATAGAATATCTAAAAAAATCAACTTCAAAATGTATTTGTGTAGAATTTTTATCCATTGATGAGAGTTAGTAAATTAGTTTATATATGTATTCATTATTCCAACAAATATTTATTAAAAACTGATTCTTATTCTAAGTAATGTTGGTAAAACCCTTTTTCTTCCCTTACTTAGGCAATATAAACTCATTTAATGATGATGATGATGTTGATATAGAACCTGACATTTATGTGGTGTTTCTTATGGTTCAAGCTCTGTTCTATTAGCAACCCTACACAGAAATTATTATTCCCTTATGAAGCAGACAAAAGAAGAAACATGACACTTCAAAGCAGCATAGCAGTGTTATGGGTGTTACAAGTCACAGGGCACAGTAGCAGTACATTGGAGGGGCTCCCAATCACCCTCACAAAGGTAAATCTTAACAACCCTCATTTCTACTTCCATTTTATATTCAATTCCTCCTCACCATCTACCGCAAGGTATATAGCCATAGAAAGTTGCTCTAGTGATAGACAAGTGGGATCTCATCAAACTGACAAGCTTCAGCAAAGCCAAAGAAACCATTGAGAGAGTGGGGAGACAGCCCCCAGACTGGGAAAAAATATTTGCCAACTGTATATCTGACAAAGGCCTAACATCTAGGATCTACAAAAATCTCAAATGTCCTGAAAAGTAAAAAACAGTCTCACTACAAAGTGGGCGAAATATATGAACAGACACTTCTCAAAAGAAGACTTGCAAACCACCAAAAGGGTTTGGTTTTTGAAGCTGTAACAGCTGTTCTGACAGCTTCAGTCAATGTTAATCTTTGAGCACCAGGACAATAATCTCTGGAAAATTGAATATAGCACTCTGGGCCCATTATCTAACATAAATACAATTGAATAGATCTGGTTTTTAAAATGGACTTCAGAAATGAAGCAAAATAATTTGAAACTAGAACCAAGCCAAAAATTAGGACACATTGTGTGTGTCCTCATCATGAAAGTAGGTTTATACTTTTCTATGTTCTTTATTGTACTGAGGACTCTAAGCATTTTCATAATTCAGCTGTGGCTCTCTAATGCCTTATAGAACACCTGGTAGGCAAATAAAAGAGTAAAATGGAACAAAGGGAAAACAATGTATAGAAATAAATTTTAAAAAGCAAAAGCCCTCTTTTGTTTTTCAAAATCATAGAAAACTTGAATGTATAAATCAACATATGGACAATAGTAGTGATGTGGTTCCAAGTTTTAAAAAAAATTAAAATTTCTCCTCTTTTGATGTGGCCATCACACTGAGAATATTGGCCAAATCCAGTTGCAAATGTCCTTTCTACTATATGCTGTTCTCTTTTGACTTGGTAGTCTTTTTTTAAAGTTTCCTTCTTCTAATTTCAGATATTCTCCAGTGCTTCATGGGTTAAGAGATGTCTGTCATTTTTTACTAAATATCTGATCACTCTGTTTTCAGGGCTTTCTAGACAGCAAATGTTGCTGTGACAATAAAGTTGTTGCTGGAGCTATTGTTTTTAATATTTTTTTTTTACATTTGAACACTCCATGCAAAGATAAAATGGAAAAGTGACTGACTACACTATTTTTAAAGAGCTACTATGTGCTAAACGCTTCCAAAATCTCACTGTGTTTAATCCTCATGGTAATTCTGAAATGTGCTTTTTAGATTAGGACACAGAGACAGGGAAAAATATGAACCTTTCTAAAGAAGGAAAGGAAGGGATATGTATAGTTCTCCAGTCCCGATGAGAGACAATTTAATAGGTGGGATTCTTGACCTTTTCTGTTTGTGTCAGATGATGGAACTTTGGTAGAATAATTTAAAGACAAATCTTCAACTATTTGGAATAAAGTGTCTCTGAGTGATATTTCCTCTCTTCTCTTGTACTCTCATGCTGCGGGATTAGTCAGAGCAGAGGAAATGCCTGCTGCCCTGACTGGTGTTCCATATAAAGAAGCATTTGCTTCTGCCCTGAAAATAAAGACAAGGCCCTGAAGTAATCAGATCTGCCTTGTCAATCACAGAAGAAAAGCTTCAGGGACTGGTTCATTGTTATCTCCTAGTCTGAGCTACTGAAGAGCTATTGTATTAGTATTTTAAAGAAACCCAGAAGACACAAAACCAAAGAAAATTATTTCGAAAAAAAAAGAGAGGGAACTCAAATATCAGATAAATCAGATAAATCATCTTTTCTTTGTTGCATTATAACGCTATTATAATCATTACCCACAATGTACAAAATCCACTTTAAAGATTAGTGAAACTTCTAATATGTTTTAAAATAAGCCAGGCGGGATGGTTTAAAAGTAACTGAGTCATTTAGATCTTTTTATTCTGTCTGTAGGCAACTATGGAGATAATTTAAGTGCAACATTTCTACTAAAGACAAAATCTTATTGACTTCAATAGGCTTTTGGATCAATGGAGCCATCAAGGAAAGCAGCACTGATTTAAGTTCCCTTCTTTACTCTCTCATTGGTAGCAGTAGCCCGTGGAAAACCACAAAGAAATATTAATTGGCATGCTGCTATGTAATAGCTTGTTTCTAGACTAAGAAGAAGACAATTTTATTCAATTACAATAATATATTTTACTATCGAAAAATTTCAAAGTGGCCTACTAATTTTCTAGTAAGAACAATTTATTTGTTGGAAAACTTATTTTGCAGAATGTTATCGGATATGGAAATAGTGTGGTTCATAAAACCAAACAGTAAAGTTCATCTTTTATTTTAAAAACTAGATAATTTACATAAGATAACTACAAACAACTGCTCATGTTTTTATTTTCCTTTAAAGGACTATATTTATTATGTAGGCTTAGTATGTATCCTCCATAATGTATAATTTTTTTCTCTATCTCTCTTTTATACATATGTACATACACCCACATGTGCACACACACACACACACACACACACACACACACACACACACACACTCATATATACACTACACAAACAGACGTGAATATGTGAGCTTGTGTTAGTCTATCTGATTTTCTGCTGGAGAATGTATACATTACTTTTTTAACTACAGAAAAAGACAAGGTTTAACATTCAGAACATCCGGAAACATCCAAACCAATCATATAGGGATAACGTGGGAGAAAAAAACCCCTATATTTGAACAAAGGAAGTGTTCTAATTGATAAGAAAATGACCAATCATATGACCAATCATTATGAGACTGTTGCTTCTGGGCATTTGTGATCATTTTCACTTTTACTCAAGGCTGGCACAAGCCTCAGTGTATTTCCTTCTAGAGGAAAGTTCTGTGAGTGCCATTTACATGTTATGGAAAGCTAGTGAGGAACTAGACAATTTCTTGGCCATGGTCACCATTATTTAAACAACTGGTGGCTTAGTTGGGAAATAAGCTCAAATATACTTGAATTCCATAGCTTAAATAAACCATTGTTTTGAGGATGTAAGAAACTAACGTTAGAAAATAGGAAGATTTGTTATTTTAAAATTTGATAAGCAGGTAAAAATTCTATTTGCCACTAAAAATACATGGCACCTTCTCACTTTCACCAGTGTCAAGACTAAATTCTTCACATTGTATTAAAAAGTCTATTGAGTTTCCATAAATCCATACTTAAAAACTGAGTTTCAGCTCATATTTCCTTTTTTATTTTTAAATGTTATTTTATTACAGAAATGTGGGGTACAAGTGAGGATTAACTACATAAGTAGTCTGCATGCAGGTGAAGTTTGGACTTCTAACTGGCTCACACTACCCATGGTAAAAGACTAGGTGCCCTTTGTGTTGTCTCTTCCTCTCATCTTCCTCCCTCCCTCCCTCCCTCCCCTAGCAATGTCCAGTAACTGCCCATCCCTTCCTTGTGCTAATGTGACTGTTGTTCAAGGCCCAGTTATAAGTGAGAACATGTGGTATTCAGTTCTTTGCTTCTATGATGGTCTCCAACTCCATCCAATTTTATGTGAAGTCCATGGTTTCATTCTTTATGATTGTGTAATAGTCCATTGTGTATATGTACCACATTAAAAAAATCTAGTCTACTTTTGACGGGCAATAGGATTGGTTTTACATTTTTGCTATTGTGAATAGTGCAGCAATAAACACGTGTGTACAGGTGTCGTTTTTGTAGAACAGTTTATATTCCTCTGGGCATAATCTCAGGAGAAGAATTACTGGATCGTATGGAAGATCAATTTTTAATTCTTTTAGAAATTGCCACATTGCTTTCCAAAGAGGTTGAAATAGCTTGTACTCCCACCAACAATGTAGAAACATTCCCTTTTCTCTGCACCCATGCCAGCAATCTGTTGTTTTTTGACTTACTAATGATAGTCATCCTTACCGAAGTTAGGTGATATCTCATTGTAGTTTTAGTTTGCATTTTTCTGATGATTAGTGAGGCTAAGTATTTTTTCATGTGCCTATTGGCTGCTTGTATGTCATTTTTTGAGAAGGGTCTTTTCATGTTCTTTGCCTTCTTTGCCCACTTTTTAATGGGGTTGTTTTTTTTTACTTTCACTTCACTTGAGTTATTTGTAGACCCTAGATGTTAGGCCTTTGTCAGATGCACAATTTGTAAATAATTTTGTGGATTGTCTTTTACTCTCTGCTATGCAAAAGCTTTTCAGATTGATGAGGTACCACTTATCTATCATAGCTTTTATGGCATTCCCTTTTGGGGACTTGATCAAGAATTTGTTGCCTATTCTGATGTGGGGAAGGGTGTTTTTTTTACATCCTCTTCTAGGATTCTTATAGTTTGAGGCTTTACGTTAGGTCTTTGATTCATTTAGAGTTGATTTTTTTATATGATGATAGGTAGGGGTACAGTTTTATTGTTATACATGTGAGTAGCCAGTTTTCCAGGACCATTTGCTAAATATGGTCTCATTTTCCCAGTGATTGTTATTGGTGGCTTTGTCAAAGATGATTTGGTTGGGCAACTGAGTTTTTGCTTCCGGAATCTCTGTCCTATTCCATTGATTCATGTGTCTATTCTTGTACAATTACCAGAGCTAACATAATTGTACTGTTTTGGTTCCTCTAGCCTCGTAATAAAATTTAAAGTCTGGAAGTGTGATACCTCCTACTTTATTCCTTTTGCTGAGGACAGTTTTGGTGATTCATCCTCTTTTTTTTTTCCATATGAATTTCTGTATTGTCATTTCCAGGGCTGAGAAAATTATGTTGGTAATTTGATAGATATTGCATTGAATCTGTAGATTTCCTTAGGTAGGATAAACATCTTGATAATATTGGTTCTTCCATTCCATGAGCATGGAATGTTTTTCCATTTGTTTGTGTCATCTTTGATTTACTTGAGCAGTGTTTTTTAGTTATCATTGTAAAAGTCTTTCGTTTCCCAGGTTAGATGAATGCCAAGGTATTTCATTATTTTGTGTGTTGGGAGCCAGCCATGGAGGCCCTCCTGAGCATTAGGGATCCAGGCAGGCTGCGGACCCTGAGACCACCAGGTTGAGTTCAGGAGCTGAAGGCCCATTCCCTCCTCCCTTCTTTGTTGTTTGGCATGACCCCTAGCAGGGACTTTGATGGTCTAAGCATGAAGTTCTGAGAATATGACAGGCATGACTGACTCTAGGGATCCATTGTTCCTTTTTCTCACTGACTGTGGTTTCGGCTTTAAACTTAACACAGTTCAAACTCAGGTCACATTTGGAAGCCTCATATATGATACATGCTTCTTTATAAGATTTAAAAGTATATTTGTAGAATTAGTATATACATTTAGAGAGCTGTTTCCAGCTTTAGATGGTATAGATGATTATCTGGAGTTAACAGAAATGGCCCAGCATGAACTTTGGACTGGGCCACATTCCTAAGGGCCCAGCGTCCACTTTTGGGCTGGGCTGCATTCTTTTAAACTGGTTCTTTAGCTACAATTAGTGTAGGTTTTTTCTACTTATTGTAGAAGTTGAATTTATTTTATTCACAGAAAATATTATAGAATAGGTCATGCTACGTCAGGGAATTATGTTAGCTCAAGCATGATCAAACATGATATTTTGAGGTTTTATAAGAATACAGTTAACTCTGGAAATTTCATTGTTCCCACTTTCTACTAATTGTGGTTTTGTAAATACAAATTACAGTTTGTATTTGGGTTTTATTTTAGAAGCTTTATTGCTGATGATCAGCTTTATATATTAGGATTAGGAATTAGAAACTTTTATAGAAATTAAGATAGATACATAGGATTTTAGAATAACCATTTTGTTAAGAGATTATAATCAATTGTTCCTGGAAATGGCCCAGTGTGATCTTTGGACTGGGCCACATTCTCTAGGAACTGGTTTGAGCTATAATTAAGAGTTTTTAATAGTATAAGTAAAATTAGTACAGAATAGAAAGGTATTAGGGTTTAAGTTAGTCATTAGGTGCTGGGAATGCATAAGTTTTAGAAGTGATTGATTATTAGAATATTATGATGATAGAATTATTGTATTGTTTGTGAGGAACATTAACCAAGCATAAGGAACAGTGAAATAATATTGGGATTGTCCTTCCTCATGCTTGAGGAAACACCTGGTGGGTGGGGGGATGCCCCTCATCCACCTGGCTTTGTGTTCACATGAAAATCTTGTGATCTTGGCTGTGAAACTTTAGGATAAAAAGCTTATGGTTTGCCCCATTAAATCAGCTTCTGCACTAGACAGAGTTCAGTCTCTTTCTTTCTCCCCCCTTCTCTTGCTTTCTCTTTATTTCTCCAGAATAATCGCTGACACTGCCACACCTCACAGGGACCCCCTAAATCTCTCTGCAGGGGCTGGCCCCCACATTTGTGTTTGGTTATTGTGAATGGGGTTGTACTTTTTATTTGGTTCTCTGCTTGCTTGTTGCTGATGTATAGAAATGCAACTTTTGTGTATTGATTTTATAACCCAAGACTTTACCAAAGTCATTTATCTGTGCAAGGTTTTTGACAGAATCCCTAGTTTCAATATTGTATGCAAAGAGGGATAGGTGAACTTCCTCTTTTCCTATTTGGACACCTCTGATTTTCTTCTCTTGTCTGATAGCTCTGGCTAGGACTTCCAGCACTATGTTGAATGAACAGGAGGGGTGAGAGTGGGCATCCTTGTTTAGTTCCCCTTCTCAGGGGGAATACTTCCAACTTCTGTCCACTGAGCAAAATGTTGGCTATAGGTTTATCATAGATGGGTCTTACTGTTTTGAAGAATGTTCCTTCTATACCTGGGTGCTCATGGGTTTTTATTAAGGGATGCTGGATTTTATTGAATGCTTTTCTGCACCTAATGATATAGTCTTGTGGTTCTTGATTTTACATCTGCTAATGTACTAAATTACATTTATGGTCTTGTGTATGTTGAATCAGCCTTGTATCCCAGGAATGACAATCATCTGGTCATGGTGTATAATCCTTGAGTTACATTGTTGGTTACAACTTGCTAGATTCTTGTTGAGAAATTTTGCATCTCTGTTCACCAAGGAGATTAGCCTGTAATTCTCTCCTTGTTGGGTCTTTGCCAAGTTTAGGTATCAGTATGATGTTGGCTTCATAAATAAGTGGGGAGCATTCCATCTTTCTCATCTTTCTGGAGTACTTTCAATAAGATTGATATCAGATCCTCCTTGTATGTCTTGTAGAATTTAGCTGGGAAGCCATCTGGTATCAGTTTTTTTTTGTGTGTGTTTTTTTGGTGGAGAAATTTCTTATGACTGAGTTGATTTCCTGGTTTCTTATTTGTCTGCTTAGAGTTTCAATTTCTTCTTGTTTCAACCTTGGGAGGTTGTATGATATCAGCTAGTCCTCCATTTCCTTTAGGGTTTCTCATTTATTTGCATATAGGTATTCATAGCAATCTCTGATAATCTTTTGAATTTTTCAGGATCAGTTGTGACTTTGCTTTTTGCATTGTGTTTATTGGACTTTCTTTCACTTGCTTTTTAGTCAATCTGGCCAGGTGTCCATCCTTTTTATTCATCTTTTAAGATAACCAGGTTTTTGTCTTATTGATCCTCTCTATGATATTGCTATCTTTTGTATCCTGCAATAGTGATTTTATCTTGGTGATTTGGATTCTTCTTCTAAAGTTATTACCTAGGAGATTCTGCCTTTTCAGCACTCTTAGGTGTGATGTTTGGCTATTTACTTGTGATCTTTTTATTTCTTGATATGTGCACACAAAGCTATGAATTTTCCTCTTAACACTGTTTTCATAGCATCCCAGAGATTCTAATGTGCCTTTGTTTTCATTTGTTTCCAGGTATCTTTTCATTTCTATCTCAATTTCCGTGTTGATACAGAAGTTGCTCAGCAGCATGTTGTTTAGTGTCCATGTATCTGTGTGCTTTGGGTGGGGGTGGAGGGAATCTTGTTGGTGGAGATATTTATTTTTATTTTGCTGTTATCTGAGAAGATGCATGGTATTATGTCAATCTTTTTAAATTTGTTCACTCTTGATGTATGTCTAAGAACATGCTCATCTTGGAATATGTTCCATGTAGTGATGAGTAGAATGTATATTCTGCAGATGTTGGGTGGAGTGTTCTGTAGATGTCTGTTAAGTCCATTTGGTCTAGAGTAGAGTTAAGTTCTGGATCTTCTTGTTGGTTTTTTTGTTCTGATGATCTATCTAAAGTTGTTAGTGGGATATGATTATGTGAGAGTCAATGTCCTCTGTTAGTTTACTTAGTATGCATTTTATAAAATCTAATGCTCCTCTATTGGGTGCATATGTTTAGGATGAATATTTCTTGCTGATAGATTGAGTCTTTTATCATTATGTAAGTGTCTTTCAATGTTCTTTTTAATTTTTGATAATTTGAAGACTGCTTTGTTGGTGTCAGAATAGCTACACCTGCCCTCTTCTGTTTTTCTTTTACCAGTCATTTCCTAGACTCCAGCTTTGAGTCTGTGGGTGTCCTTTGCAGTGTAATAAGTTTTCTGGAGGCAACAGATTGTTGGATTGTGCTTCTTTATCCAGTTTACCACTCTATGTCTCTTCAGTGACACATTTACACCATTCATGTTCAAACTGATTTTTGAAATGTGAGAGTTTATCCCTATCATAGGGCTCTTAGAGGGTTGCTTTGTTTTCCTTATATGTATGTTTCATTTTTGGGAGTGCTCTGTATGCTCTGTTAACTCTGTCATTGCCTGTGGTCTTGTAATGGATGTGATTGTTCCTTTTTTTCTGTGTTTAACACCTTATGTGTCTTTTGGAGGGCTAGTCTGGAGGTGGCATATTTACTTAGGAATTGGATGTATGGGAATCATATTAGTTCTTCACCACTATTCAAGTTCCTGGCTAGAATTGCTTATCTTTAATAACCTTGAAAATTGGACCCTAGTTCCTTTGATTATTATGTAGGCAGATAAGTCTGGAGTAATTTTGATAAGTCTTTCTTGATAGGTAGTCTGACTTTTCTCTTGTGCTGCCATTAAATTTTTTCTTTACTTATTATTTTGTGGAGGCAGATTACTATATGCCTTGAGGAGGCTCTCATATGATACCTTGTGGGGTTCTCTGAATCTCTTGTGCTTGCTTAGTCACCTCTCTAGTAAGATGTGGAAAGTTTTCTTGAATGCCCTCATGAAACGTTCCATGGTTTTCTCTGTTTCCCTTTCTACTTCAGGGAGTCCAATCAGGAAAAAATTTGACTTCTTGACATAGCCCCAAATCTCTCAGAGATTTGTTTCTTCTTCTTGAATTTAAAGAAACATTTTAATTTTTTTTTTTTTTACAAACTGGGTTAATTTTGTATTTTAGTCTTCAAGTTCTGAGATTCTTTCCTCTGCCTGATTGACCCTACTCCCTATGCTTGTTACTATGTTCTTAATTTCCAGGATAAAGTTTTTCATTTCCATTATTTCAGAATGGACTTTTCTGAAATTGGCCAAATCTGCTTTTATATCCTGTATGAGAGCAGTGAATTTCACTTCTAGTTTCTCTTGGTGCCTGTTCCCTTTGGCCATCCAATCTCTGATTTCTTTGGCTGTCATCTGGGGCAGGTTGTTCTGTGGGGCTTCCATTGTTTGTGTTCAGATAACTTCTTTATTGGGTGCTGTCTCCTTAGGATTCTGAGAGTTGCCTGTATTTTTTCATTGATTACATTCTCATTTGTGACAGGCCTCTCTTCACTCTCTGTAATTCCTCTTTTAATTTGTTGCTCTGAAGTTCTTCACTTACTTTCTGTTCTAGGGTCCTTTCTGTGGTTCATTAAAGTTCACTCAGTGAGCGAGGGAGGGGCATTTACTTCTGCTCCTTGCTCCACCTTGTGGCAGGTTTCTGTCATCACATATTTTCGCTTCTGCTGCTAAACTAGTTGGACACACTGTCAGCCTCCTGCTGCTGGCATTCTGTGGAAGAGTGAGCAGAGGGATAGATACTCTGTCTGCTTTCTGTGGTTTACAGTCCAGGAGCTTTCCCACGAGAAAGTCTTAGAGTGTCTTTCATGTCACTCCCTTCCTGTTCAAGTTCACACTCTGCTCTTGAAATAGAGTGAGTTTTCTGCCATGGAGTGGGGGATGGGCTCCACTCTGCCGCAGTGCAGGGCTTGGAGAGGGTTCTTCCTGATCTTGCTGGGAAAATGGCCACCAGCAATTGGCAGCAGGAGTTAACCATGTTCACTCTGCCTGTGAGTTAGGCAACTCAGCTGAAGTCACGATCACTGAGGTTGATCTGGCATGGATTATGTTTTTTTCCTATTCCACTTGTACTGCAGTTTTCTGCCATTGTGCCCTGCCTGGGTTTCCTCCCACATGAAATTGATAACCTGCACTTGACGGGGTAGGGGTGAACTATCCCAAAGTGTCTTTGTTTTACTGTCCCACTTTTGTTCACTGGGCAGGGCTTTGGACCTTGTGTGATTCTGGTGCACAGCAGAAAATGAGGCAACTGGATTCCCACACCTGCCATTGATTTCTGGTCTCTGTGTGTTCAAAGAGAACTTTGTTAGATGCAGGGTGTTTTTACCCATCCAAAAGTGTTCTAGTTGTCTCTGTCAATGGCAAGGTCCCTACTCTGCCTTGCTCGATGAGAGAGGTGCTGGTCTGCTGTTCCATAGTGGCCATTTTGGAAAGCTGCCCATTTGAGTTCATATTTCCTTTTCTGTTAAATCCTATACATTCTCCTGAAGAAAAGGAACGCAAAATTGTATATATTCTTATTAAGTGACTCTGTGCTATGAAGTAGAGATTGTCACAGCCTCTGAGGAGCTAGTTATGTTTTTCTACTGTATAACTAACTCATGAAACTTTAGAGCACAGGCCCCATCTTCCTACTTCTGGGACTTGGCCTGGGCAAATGTTGGAGACTACTAAAAAGACAGGCAAATTTCTGCCTGAGGAAACTTTCTGGGCCTGTACAAGAGCAATATCTAATTCATAAGATTTCTAGAGCTTGGGTTTTTGCCAAACAATTTTTAAAAATCAATCTGCTTCCAAGCTAAAAGCATCACTATGATATCTAGAAAAACATATTAAATAAAGCTCAAAATGAGTGAATGAAAAAAAAAGAAAAGAAAAACAAGCTTCCTTCTGGAAACAAATATATGCAGACTTCTACCCTAAAGACACTTATGAATATAATCATATATTGTAAAAAAGTGAATTTTGTAGTATTTGAATTATGTCTCAACAATTGGAAGTAGAAGGAAAACAAGAGATCATTTTTTTTTTTTTAACAGTCATGCTGTTATGGACTGAATTATGTCTCCTTAAAATTAATACGTTGGAGACCTAGCCCATAGTACATCAGAATGTGACTGTATTTGTAGATAGGACATTTAAAAAGGTGATTAAGATAAAATGAGATCATATGGGTGGGCCTTAATCCAATATGACTGGTGTCCTTATTAGAGGATGAGATCAGAATACAGACACAATAAGATGACCTTGTGAAGATAATGAAAGTAGATGGCCATCTACAAACCAAGAAAAGAGGCCCTTAGAAGACACCAACCTCACTGACACCTTGATTTTAGACTTTTAGCTTCCCGAACTGTGAGGAAATAAATTTCTGTTGTTTAATCCACCTAGTTTGTATTACTCTGCTATGGTGGCCCTAGGAAAATAATACACATGGTATCTTAATTTTAGTAGCTTTAGCTGATTTCTTTTAGAGCTAGTTATATAAGATAGAATATATTTTTATGTTAGACACTTTGTGCCAGAAATTACTGCCCTCTTTTTTTTACAGGTATTTTATTTGTTTATATGTGTTCAAATGGTGTCATTAAGATAGCAGTCACTTGTGTAACAAATATGCTTATTATTATTATACATGAAATAATTTCTTTTTCTGATTTTCTTTTTTTCTGTAATAAGATAGAGTGATTAGGTTTTACTGTATGCTTGAATGATCTACTTAAATGGTGCTTTGTTTCTTTCATTTTCATCTTTTAAATTGTTCTGATTAACAAGAACACCAAAGAAACTGGGAGTATAGTACTAGAATTTGAACATAACATTGTGGCTCTTTACACACTTTCTCCCTTGTACACAAATCCCACTCTTTGGAATGGTTGTCAGGTTTTACCATCTTCAGTGGCTTTTCAACAGCCTCAGTTCTGGGTTGCTTAATGAACAATAGCAAAAGAACTGTGGTCTCTTAACACTTTCTAAACTTTACCTAAGGAGATTTCTAGAATCTGTCATGTGCTGATTTCTTTTATACAAATTTGACCAAAGGGTTACTTAGATTCTCTTCTTTGAGAAAATAATATTTAAGCTTGATCTTTATTACTTTATCTTTACTTATTTCCTATTTAAGTAAAAAAAATCAAGACATATTCTAGCCAGCTGTTCTCAGAATTTTCTCAGTGTGTTTTTTTGAAACATGTTGGCAATAGAAGAAGGTGTGAATATTCAAATGAATTTTCCTAGAAAGGATATAAAATCTACTTAAACATTTTAAAATCTATTTAATTCAACTTTTTTTTCCCCAACTGGAAAGTACAAATGTACTAAGGGAGAACAAATCCCCATTGTAATAACTACTTAGGTGGGATTCAGAAATATGCATGCTTTCTTTCTTTTATTTATATAGTATTTCTCTTCTGCTCATTAAATGTAGGCATTGTCCTAGAGTATAGGAATGTGAGTAGGGAGAAACACAGATAGAGGATAGGTTTATGAGCAGCTTACTGTTTAGTAGGGAAGATAGCCGTTAAACATGTAATGACAAATAATCACATGTATTATAACATAATTGATGAATTATGTGTTTGGTGTGGCCAAAAGAAGTGAAACAAGTTACTGAGAAAGTGTGGAATAGCCGGGTTCGGTGGCTCAGCCTGTAATCCTGTGCCTTTCGGAGGCTGAGGTGAGTGGATTGCCTGAGCCCGCGGGTTTGAGACCCTCCTGGGCAGCAAGACCTCATCTCTACAATAAATCAAAAAAATCAGCTGAGTGTGGTAGCGCATGCCTGTAATTCCGGCTACTTGGAAGGCTGAGGTGGAAGAATCGCCGGAGCCCAGCAGGTCGAGGCTGCGGTGGCCGGGAGCGGCCACTGCACTCCAGTCTGGGCGACAGAGTGAGACTCCAACTCAAAAAAAAAAAAGAAAGTGTGGAATGATGAAATTTATACTTGTCTATGTGGAAAGTTTCCCCCAAGGTTGATAAGAAAGACAGAGAAAGCCTAATACATACAGTGACAGGTTAAAAATGTAGGCCTTCATCATAAGACATGAGAAAACATAAACGGGCTTTAAGTAAGTGAGGGTTGCGAGAAGAATTGAGTTGAAAACAGATTACTACAACAGGAATGAATTGATGGAGACCAAGAAGAGATGGAGGGGAGCAAAGAATCTGACTTTTCTAACAGTCCATGCTAGAGAGGATGATGACTTTAGTGAGGGTGTTGACAGTGAGGATGTGCAACAGGAATAGATTCAGAGATACATAACAAGTAAAACTGATAGAACTTAAGAAGGTGGAGGGGGAAGGAATAGAGAGGAAGCAAGAATGCAGGATTTCTGGCTTGAATAATTGAGTGGATAGGGTGTTATTTATTTAAATAGGGTGTATGTTCATTGTGCTTTGCTGACATTAAAATAATCTATATGTATGTTAAATGTTACAGGTCGCATCAGTCCAAGGACATAAATAGAAGTTATATTATACTGATATTCATATATCTGTAGCTTTAAGTCTTACCTAAAAATTCTAGTCCTTTGTAGTAATTTCTGGAAATTCTCGCAATTTAGGACACTGATCCTTCATGGATGCCATTTAGATGCCTCCACGCCCAAAAGACAGTTTCCAATCATCCTGCTCCTGCTACCCTGTTACCACAGTGCCCTAGTATCCTTTGTACTGGAGATTCATTGGCATGATTGCCAACCAATGTGGAACAGTAGCTGGCAGTGTTAGATACTCTGAGTAATATTCTGAATTCCTATCATCAGAAGAGCATTTGCACTGTCAAAAATTGTCCCACAGATTAAGAAATAAAGGCATCTTTTCTCTCTCTTTTTTTTCCTCTCATTTTTGGAAGGATCTTCTGGCACAATTACTTAGGTCCCAAAGCATTCCAAAGTTTCTGCACATACCGAAGCTTGGGAGTACACCCACCATTGGGTGCTGGGTTAAGTAAGATGGCTTTCTGTTCCAATTTTGGTGGCAGTACTTACCTGGAATGACTCCGTTTGCCATAACAAAATGTAAGTCACTAGTTTTAGGCATTCGTTTTTCTTGGATCTCAGGAATGATGCCTCTTCTGCATCTCACAGGTCTCATACTTACTGATTCCAGTTAGCTATTCATGCTCCTTCCTGTCTTACGTTGAATTCCCTCTAAGGGGCTCTGTTACACCTTTCTGCTTCCTATGGCATGGTCTATATGGGACTCCTCAAGTCTATCACAAATGACTATGAATCATGAAGTTCTCTCTATAATGGCAAGTTTCTATCTCTCTTCTCCAATGCCTATGGTCCTTCCTGAGCCTCTTGGACTATTTATAAACAGAAAACACAATTAGATACTTGGGAGAATGAATGACTAACTCAATATGGTTTGATTGATATGACAAAATTAGAAATTATATGACTGCCTTGTTTATTATTTTTGCACATCTTATATTTAAAGGCAACAGAAAACTTACAAAAGGCAACTAAACTTCACTAAGAATTTAAAATAATTACTTTCAACAAAGTGGTGTGTGCCCTTGGTGCTGGGAGGAAAGAAGGGGTGTTTCCAGTATAACTGAAATAATTTTTAAGGTTACATGTTTTCATCCCATTCCCACCTCCTCTTTAAGATTCTGCTAATAAGGATAGTGTTTTAAACTTTATACTAAAACTCACCTCAAAAAATAAAGAGTACTATTTTTTATGTTACATGGGTTTCTATATATTTGCCATAACAGATGTAGTTTTAGGCCATTATTTTTGGGCATTAGTTCTTCTTGGATACTTTTTACAGGATTTGAGTAGAAAGCTATATTTTTGTATATTAAAATCTGTGAGGTGCCCTGGAGCCTTTTGAACTATTCAGCTATTTATTTTGTGAGACTATTAAAGATGATCTTTCTTTTTACATTAAAAAAATTACCAACAATTGATTGGATAAAGAAAATGAGGTATATATACACTGCAGAATACTATACAGGCATACAAAAGAATGAAATCAAAAGAATGAAATCATGTCCTTTGCAGTAACATGGATGAAGCTGGAGATCATCATCCTAAGATAACTGTCTCAGAAACATAAAAACAAGCACTGCCCTCATATGTGGGAGCTAAATGGTCACAAAGATGGAAATAATAAACACTGGGGACATCAATAAGCGGGGAAGGGAGAGGGGAGCTAGTGTTCAGAAACTACCTATGGGACATAATGTTCACTATTTGGGAATGGGGCTTCTGAGTCTCAATTCCTACTATTACATAATAATTCCATGTAACTAACATGCATGTGTACCCCAAAATCTAAAATAACAATTTAAAAAACCAGAGATAGTAATTAAGAAGGGTCCTTGTATTAGGTTATTATAAAACATTAGCCTATACATTTTTAGACAACTCACAGGCAGCTGTAGGATTAATTATAAGAAATAATTTTTACAAGTTTTGAAATTTTTGTAAATTTTCAAAAAATATTATGGCAAGCTTCCTATATATTCCTATTATGTTTAATAAATATTTATATAATTTTAATTATTAATATCAAATAATTTTATAGCAGTCGGTATACAAACAGCTTCACAACTAAAATACCCACTCCCATTTGACAATAGAACATTTTCTCTATATCAGATCTTTTATGCAGCTCAGACCTCTACAATACTTATGATTTAGTATAATTTTTTGAGGAAATTTTTTGACTGATTCTTTAATTATACATTCATTAAGTTTGAATTATATAAGAAACACTTGTAATGATCCCTACAGTAACTGCATTTCAGCATAATTACTTAGTAATAACCAAAGTCTTAGGGGACTTAAAGAGGAAAAAACAAAAGGACATGAAGGCATGCATGCACCTTGTTGGATAAATTAGAATTAAAATATTAATTGAAACTTCAGATTTTGATAGAATCCTAGGGTTGCCAGAGAAAGTACAAGCACTCATTTGAATTTGGATTTTAGATAAACAACAAATAATTTTTGTATGAATACATCCTAAGTAATGCATGGGACACAATTATACTAAATTTTTTGTTGTTGCTATTTACCAGAAATTCAAACTTAACTGGGCATCCTGTATTTTTATTTACTAAATTGGGAAACTAATTAGAATTAATACTTAGCATGACTGTGTGTTCTAATGGTTATAATTATTAAGAAGATGACACTGTTTCATCCAGAACATTTCTCAGTTGCCTACATTTTTTAAGTGGCAAAGGAGCATTATTAGACACAAATATCTGTGCTGATAAGGAACACCAGGCCATTCCTGAGTCAACTAATAGGGTGTTATAGGGGCCTTTGCTTGTGGTGGAGTTCTAAGTCTCAGAAGAGAGACCCTCTTGAATCTCAAAAACTTTTCTGTGTTACATACAAAAAAACCCAAAAAGTTTTCTGTGTTTATACATAGCAAAAACAACTCTAAATGTGTCATAGTTTAGGTTCTGGGTTCTAAAGGATTAAAGACTTTTTTTTTTTTTTTTTTGAGTTGGAGTCTCACTCTGTCACCCAGGCTGGAGTGCAGTGGCCGCTCCCGGCCACCGCAGCCTCGACCTGCTGGACTCTGGCGATCCTTCCGCCTCAGCCTTCCGAGTAGCTGGAATTACAGGCGCCCGCTACCACACCCGGCTGATTTTTTGATTTATTGTAGAGATGAGGTCTCGCCTGCCCAGGCGGGTCTCGAACCCGCGGGCTCAGACAATCCACTCACCTCAGCCTCCCAAAGGCGCGGGATTACAGGCTGAGCCACCGAGCTCTGCTGAACATTTTTTTTTCTTTTAAAGTAATTTGATTATTCAGATCTGTGCATTTTCTTCTAAAAACAGCATTGGTTACACTTTTGTATTATTTTCACTTGTTAAACTACTTTTTTTCTGCATATTTCTTAGTAAATTAATAAGTAGATAAATTTTAAACATAATTTCTCAGTATGTGGGGTTTTCTTGAGTGAAATTGCAATATATCATGATTAAGTGTGAAAGAACTTGTATACTGCAATATATCATGATTAAGTGTGAAAGAACTTGTATAAAATGAACTTGTATCCAAGTATACTGCCCAGGTTTATATCCCGAGTCTACAAATTGAGAGTTGTGTAAAAATTGAGCAAATTACTTAAACTTGATGTGTTTTATATTTCTTACCCCAAAATGTGATGTAAAATTGAATTTCTCTGTCTTTAAATATATGTACAGAAAATAATGCTGAAACCCAACAAATCACATGCTCACATATCAACCCAATTTTACTAGTTTTATTGTAAGAAAATGTGGCCTGTTTAATTTCTCCTTTTTAGTCTTTACTTTTATTAGATTATGTTCACTCTTAGTATAAGTTCATAAGCTATAGAGATATAATGCTTATTCTGTATATAAAAGATATTACTTCCTTTGCTTGACCTTGTAAAAGATAGAGAAAAGCAGATCATGATATGTTTTAAAAAAATAGTGGAGGGCTTGTATTTTCCATAGCTTTTATTCTCCCTGTGAAGTGGGAAGCAAACCAATTGGTAAGTATGATGGGAGCTATGATGAGTGATTGCAAAAAATGCAATTGTCCCCATCAAGAGGAAAAGAATGTGCTTACTTGTATTAATGAACAACATTGATACCTCCCCTCAGGGTGGAGACTATTAATTTATAGTAGAAGTAGAAGGCGTGGTATGGTAGTTTACTATAATAGTGCTCAGTAACTCTCTAGAAATGAGTTGTTGGAGGAGGTAGAAGTGAAAAATCAAAAACAGTTAACAAATTAACAACATGGGAAGAAAGCAGTGGAAGTGATGAGTAGGCAAGAAGGCTAAGCCAACCCTAAGAAAATCAATGGTTATAATGAAATTAAAGGGGCTTCTGAGACGGGGCAAGATGGCGACGGCATAGGTGAACTTGTGAGATTCTCTGAACCCTGCCTTTTGGAACTTTGGAGCTCTGGAACTCCGGGTCCACCCTGGCTGAGGCACACAGCGTGAGACCCCAACCCAGAGGACCCAGACAAGCGGAAAAAAACAGACCTGCTTAAACTGCCTTGCCATTCTCCAGGCAGACTTCCATTGCCCCGCCCACCTAGCAACAAACTTTACCTCAGCTTTTAAGGCAACAGTGTGAAACAGGAGACAAAGCCCCACCCCTATGCTGCAACGAAAAACAAAAGGGAGAGGCTGGAATCGGAGATCACAGAAGTGACTCTAGTTTGATCGCTTATTTTGACCTATGATTTTATCATTGAAACTGTTGGTCTAGATTACGTTTGGTGTTTACCTTCTGACTTATACTGTTTCTTGATTTTTTTGGCCTGTCTCTGTTTAGCTATCAGTATTCTTTAGGGAATCTTTCTTACCTGTCTTTTTTCACTTCTTCCCAGCCCTGTGTCTCTCTCTCACCTGATAGTTGGTATGTATATCTGTTTTCCCTCTTGCACTTCTCCCTTTCGCTTATTTTGACTTATGATTTTATCATTGTAACTGTTAGTTTAGATCACGTCTGTTGTTGACCTTCTGACCTACACTGTCTCTCGATTTTATTGACCTGTGCTGTGTATCTATCAGTACTCCTTAGGCAATCTTTCTTACGTGTCTTTCTTCACTTCTTCCCGATCCTGTGACTGTTTTCACTGATAGCTGGTATGTATATCTGTATCCCTCTCGCACTTCTCTCTTTCGCTCATTTTGACTTATGATTTTATCATTGTAACTGTTGGTTTAGATCACGTTTGTTGTTTACCTTCTGACTTACACTGTTTCTCGATTTTATTGCCCTGTCTCTGTGTTGCTTCAGTACTCTTTAGTACTATGTAGCTATCAGTACTCTTTCTTACGTGTCTTTCTTCACCTCTTCCCAGCCCTGTGTCTCGTTCTCACCTGATAGATGGTATGTATATCTGTTTTCCCTCTCGCACTTCTCTCTTTCTAACTCCCTATTGACCCCCCTTTCCTCCATTATTTTCCTCTTCTATATGCCCCCTTTTTTAAATCTAGGGACCAAGACTGCAAACTGCTGAATAGACAGACTGTAAAGCAGAGGGAAAAGTGAACAAAACCAGAAGACCCTCATAAGGAAGAACAGGTCATTGCAGAAGAGAAATAAAAGCAACCCCACCTTCCCTCAAAAACAGAATTGAAGAGGGGGAGGGAAAGGGGTAAAGGGAGAAAAATCTACAGAAATGAAGAAAAACCAAAAGAAGAGTATGGGTCTGTCCCAGACGCCTGGGAGAGCAGACACTGAGAAAATTGACTTTGGAATACAAACAATGAAAAGTCCCCAGAATGAAGGGTATCAAAATGCAAATGTAGATATCAAAACAATAATGGAGAGACTAAAAAGAATTGAGGAGACACAAGAAGAAACTAGGAAGGAGCTGATATCTGAGATAACTGTAATAAAGAATACTGTGA
>NW_007232414.1:0-84257 GCF_000164805.1 Carlito syrichta
TATACCTAACCCTTAACTGTACCCCACAATATCAAAATAAAAAATATTGATAAAAAATAATAATAATAATAAAAATTAAAAAAAAAAGAAAGATCAGAAGACAACAACTTTAAAGAACTAGAATAGGAGAGCAAACTAAGCCAAAATTAACATAAAAAGGAAGTAAACTTTAGGGATTATATGAATAAAAGGAAGAACAGAAAAAATATAGAGAAAACAAGATCAAAACCCATTTCTTTGAAAAGATCAGCAAAATTGATAACCTTTGCAAGTTTAATAAAAGAAAGGAGAATGGCCTGGTGTCTCATGTCTGTATTTCCAACACTGGGAGGTGGAGGAGAGAGTATTGCCTGAGCCCAGAGGTTCAGGACCAGCCTGGGCAACTTGGCGAGAACTTGTCTCTACAAGAATTTTAATATTGGCCAGATGTGGTGGCATGCTCCTGTATTTCCAGCTACTAGGAAGGCTGAGATGGAAGTATTAATTCACTGCAGCAAGTCCAGGCCGCAGTGGCGATAAGTGTGCTACTTTACTCCGGTTTGGGTGACAGAGTGAGACTCTAACTAATCCAAGAAAAGAAAATAAATAAAAGAAGATTCAAATGACTCAAATTAAAATGTAAGAGGATATTAATATACATTTTTGAGAAAAACAAAGGATAGAATACTATAAAAATTGCATGCCAGAAGCTTAGATTATCTAGATGAAATGGACAATCTACTAGGAACACACAATCTACCAAAAACAAATCACAAAGAAATAAAAATCTGGATGGAACTAGAACTAGTAAGAAAACTACATATGTAATCAAATCCTCCTCATAAAGAAAATGCCTGCAAAGCACCAGATGGCTCACTGACAAATTTTAACAAATAATTAAAGAATTTACAGCAATCCTTTCTGGCTCTTTGAAAATTTTAAAGAAGGAAACGGCCTAACTCTACCTGAGAGACCAGAATTGCCCTGACACTAAAGCCAGAAAGACACGACAAGAGAAGAAAACTACAGACCAATCACCTTATGGCTATTGACTAGAAATCTCAGCAGAATACAGGAATCCAAATTCAGAAGCATTTTGAAAGGATTACACACCCAGATTATGTGGTATTTACACCTGTTTCAACATACAAAAATCAACCAATATAACAAACCACATGAACACAACAAACAGGAAAAAACATGAGGTTTTCTCAATGTGAAAAAAACATTTGACATAATTCAACAGCCTTTGTGATAAAACACTAAATAAACTAGCTCAACTCCTCAACAAGGTGAGATCACATATTAAAGCCCCACAGCTAATGCTATTGTCAGTGGGAAGGACTGAAAGATTTTCTCCTAAGATCAAAAACAAGACAAGGATGATTACTTTCACAACCTCTATTCAACTTAGTACTGGAAGTTCTAGCTATAATATTCAGACATTAAAGAGAAATAAGAGGCATCTCAATTTTAAGGAATAAGTAAAATTGTCTGTTGTAAAATAGCATGATCTTATGAATAGAAACCCCTAAGAATTCTACATATTGAAAAATTTCTAAAGTTAATAAACAAATTCAGCAAAGTGGCAGAAAATAGAGTCAACATACAAAATTAAGTGCATTTCTATGCCCTAACAATCATGATCCAGAACAGAAAATTAAGTAGAAAGTGTCATTACAATTTCATCAAATTACCTACTAAGCACTAGGTACTAGCACTAGGAGGCAGAAGATTTAGACACTAAAAACTGCAAAACACTCCTAAAACAAATTAAGGAAACTAAAAATAATGGAAAGATATTTCATATTCATTAATTGGAGACTTAATTTGTTCAGAGGAGAATACTGACCAAAGCTATCTACAGATTCAATTCAATTCCTATCAAAATCCTAATGACTTTTTTGACATTGGAAAACCAACAAAATCGGGCATCGCACTCGGGTCCCCTCCTGTTCTGGGAGCTTTTCTGTGCTCTGAATAAATTCAGAGGAAGGAAGGAAGGAGGGAGGGGGCACTGAAGGCAGGCAGGCTAACAAAATCTATTCTAAAAAACATACAAAATCAGCCAGGCTCGGTGGCTCGGTCTGTAATCCCGCGCTTTGGGAGGCCGAGGTGAGTGAACTGCCTGAACCCGCGGGTTCGAGACCCGCCTGGGCAACTTGGCGAGCCCTCCTCTCTACAATAAATCAAAAACCAGCCGGGCGTGGTAGCGCGCGCCTGTAGTTCCAGCTACCCAGAAGGCTGAGGCGGAAGGATCGCCGGAGCCCAGCAGGTCCAGGCTGAGGTAGCCTGGAGCGGCCACTGCACTCCAGTCTGAGAGACAGAGTGAGACTCCAACTCAAAAACAAAACAAAACAAAAAAACATACAAAATCTAAAGAAACCACACACCCAAAATAATCTTGAGAAGGAAGAAGAAATTTGGAGGACTTACACTTTCTGTTTTCAAATTTTTCAACAAAGCCACAGTAATCAAAACAGCATGGTATTGGCATAAAAATAGACATAGACCTTTAAAATAGTCCAGAAAACACTTAAGCGAGCAGTGGCAGAGGAGAAGGAGGTGAACTCAGGGGGCTGGGATGGCGGCGGTTTGGCAGGCGGGGCTTCCGGCAGCAGCGGCTTCAACGCTCAGGCTCCACTGCCTTGGGAAGACGCGAGCGCCTGGTGATTCTGCGCCTGCGCTTGCGCTTGCGCCCTGTGGATCAGCCTGGCGGGAGCTGAAACTGTGAGGCCCCGCTTGTGGGTTGGGGCAGCCCCAGATAGAAAGACTCCCTCCCCGGGTGAGAGTCTAACTCCTGTCTGCTCCCTGAACCCCCTCTCCACCTATTCCATGAAACCTATCCCTGTCCCTGCTGTCCGAACGCCCTCCCCGCTTCCTGAATCAGGGAAACCTTCTTACCTATGCCTTAAATCCCCGCTGCCAACTGAACTCCTTTCTCCTCGGCTGTGAGGCCCCAACCTTGCTGCCTGAACCCCCAATTCTGTTGCTTTGCTGCTGTGACCCCCTCCTCTATTTCCTGAACCTCTCTCTACCACGAAATCTCCCATTGGTTCTGCCTGAAACCCCACGTTTGCTGCTGTGACAGCAGGTCTCAATGTTAGGGGTCTTGCAGTCTGAAAGTGGTGTTGGTGAGTCCAGGTGCTTCCTTTCCGGGCCGACCTTCCTGGTTTCAGAAAATGGCACTTGATCCGTGCAGTGAAGTGCCCCAGAGTCCCAGTGGCAATGATGATGGTCTCTCTCTGGGAAGAGCCCCTGTCATCTGCTCCCAAGTCTCCACTCAGTCAGACTCTCGTGCATCCAGTTATAATCCCATCCATATACTCTGTTGTCCTCCTAAACACTCACTCACACAGATTCGTGCACTCATACCAGTTCTGCTGTCATTTTCCTGGAACTCTTAATTTCTCCACATCTTGTCAACTCATTTTTTTTTTTTTTAGTATAGCTAGTCTACTGTGAATTAAGAGACATCTCTGTGATTTTCATTTGCATTTCCATCATGATTAATGATGTTAAGCTCCTTTGGTGTGCTTGTTGGCAAAGTGTGTATTAAAGTCCTATGCCAATTGTTGATTTGGTTGTTTGTTTTTCTGTTGTTGAGCTGTAAAATTTGCTTATATATTTTGGATAATAGACTTGTGTCAGGTATATAATGTGTGGAATTTTTCCTTACATTTTCTGAGTTGTTGTGACATAGTAAGAATCACATATGTGGTCTCTGCCCCAGTGTCCTGGCATAAGAGCTCCAAGTCTTTGGCATCCATGGAATGATATTTCTTTTGTATGGTGTTGAGGTGACTGATGAATGGGGGCAACTGACAGCCTCAAGAGGGCTCATGCCAGGGGAGCAAACCTTGTGATTAGAGGATGGAACTTTTAACCTTCCCTTGGCTACTGATTTAATCACTCATGCCTATGAAATGAAATGAAGCCTCCATAAAACACAAAAGGACAGGATAGGGAGAGGTTCCATGTTGCCAAACACATGGAGGTGCTGGGAGCTTGGCACCTGAAGAGAACATGGAGGCCCTGTACCCTTTTCACATAGCTCACCTTATGCCCCTCTTCATCTGACTATTCATTTACATCCTGAAAAATATCCTTGTGAGGCATTGACAAGAGTAAGTACACTGTTTTCCTTGATTCTATGATCCACTCTAGCAAACCACTGAAGTCAATGAGAGGATTGTCAGAGTCTCTGATCTCTAGCTAAGTTGGATGAAGGTTAGGTAACTCGAGAACCTACTGTCCAGTACTGAGATCTTAGACTGAGGGGTCCAATGCTATCTCTAGGTTGTGTCCAAATTGGATTCCACTATAGGACACCCAGCTGGTGCTGGAGAATTGGTTTGTTGGGGGAAAACCCATGCATCTGGTCACAGAAGTGATTTGTGTTGAGTGTTAACAGTACAGTAGGAGAAACCAGTTATTTTGTTTTTTCCAATCATAACGATTTTGTCTTTCAACTTTTTTGCTGCACAATAGTTTCTCATTTTGAAGAAATCAGTGTATTTATTTTTCCTTTTGTTGCTTAAGTCTTGCTTGCTTTTGGTGTCAGATCTAAGAAACCATTGATATATCCAAGGTCATGAAGATGTATCTGTATGTTTTCTTATAAAGTTTTTAGTTTTTCCTCAAATTTGGGCCTTTGATCCCTTTTGAGTTAATTTTTCTATGTGGTGAGAAGTATGGACACAATTCTATTTTCCTTCATGTAGATCGCCAATTGTCTAACACCAATTGTTGGAGATACCATTCCATTCTTTCCCCAAATTTATTGGTTTTTGGCCCTTGCCAAAAATCAGTGGACCATAGAGATATGGTTTTACCTCTGGACGACTCCCAATGCAATTCCATTGATTTTTCTGTTTATCATTGTACCAGTATCATGCTGTTTTAATTACTGATATCTTTGCAGTAAGATTTGAGATTGATAAGTGTGAACCTCCAAATTTGTTTTTCTTTTTCAGGATTGATTTGGCCCTTGAGGGTTTCTTGAAATTACATGTGAATGTCAGGGTCAGCATTCCCATTTCTGCCCAAGGTCTTTGGGACTTTTCTAGGCATCACATTGAATGTATAAGTTGTTTTGTGTAGTATTGCCATCTCAGAAAGTATTGTCTTCCCATCCATTAGTATGGTATGTCTTATATTTGTTTAGAATGTCTTTAATTTCTTTCAGCAATGTTTTGTTTTTCCAGTATCTAAGGCTTGTCTTTGATTGAATTTATTCCTAAGTATATTATTACTATTGATATTATTTCATGTGGAATTTTCTTAATTTCATTTTCAGACTATTCTTTGCTAGTATATAGATATAAAATGGATTTTTATGTTGATATTTTGCTTGCAACTTTGCTAAACTTATTTACTGGCTCTAATAATTTTTAATGGATTACATATATATGTAATTATGTATAATTATATAAATATGTAAATATATATATAGTTTATCAATGCCTTTTTAAAAATGTCTTTTTTTTTTTGCCTGATTGCTCAGGATTGATTTTACAGTGCAATGTTGAATATAGTGGTAAAGTGTTCATTCATGAGGCATTCCTGATCTTAGTAGTAACCACTTAGGACAATTGAGTGAGTTTACTGTGGGTTTTACAGAAATGCTTTTCTGCAAATGCTTATCATGCAATTCTGCAAATGCTTATCATTCAAAGACATTCCCTTGTATTCCTATGTTTGTGGGTGTTTTACATAGAAATGGTGTTGAATTTTGTTTAAAGTTCTTTCTGCATCAATTGAGATGATTATGTGGTGTTTCTCCTTCCTTTTATCAATATGGTGTTTTACATGGATAGCATGTTTAGGTTGAGCTTCCTTCAGGTTCTGGTACAAAGAAGTCATGTTTGTGATGTTGGATCCTTTTTTATTTACTTTGATTTTCACTGTTTTAATGGCATGTTTTTAACAACTGTTTGACAATTACCCTTTTCTTTTATAAAAGTTTTTTTTATTTTAAAGATGTGTGGTACTATTCAGGGTTAGGTATACAAATGTTCATTATGTAGGTACGCTTATTGATGAGTGTGCCCCCTCTCCACTGGCAGTCTCCCACTACTGCCAATCCCGCCCCATCCCCTGGCTTTCTACTATTGCCATTCACTTTCTTAAGTATTATGATAATTGTTTGAGGTCCACTTGTGAGTGAGAAAATGTAGTACTCAATTCTTTGTTTCTGTGATAGATCACTCAGTATTATAGACTCTAATTCCATCCAAGTTGCTTTGAAGATCATAATTTAGTCTTTCCTTATGACTGTGTAATATTCCATTTTTTATAAGTGCCACATTTTTTTTCCAGTCATTTTTCAATGGGCAGCATGGTGGCCTCCATGTTTGTGCTATTGTGAATAATGCTATAGTAAACATGTTTGCAGATATCTTTTTCAGAGGGTGATTTGAGTTCCTTCAGGTATATTCCCAGTAGGGGGGATTGCGGGGTTGTATGGAAGGTCAATTTTAGATCCTTTAAGAATCGCCACACTGCTTTCCACAGAGGTTGTACTAGTTTACACTACCACCCACAGTGTTGTTTAATTTAATTAATATGCCACTGGTTTCAATTTACTATTATTTTATGAAGGTTTATTATGTCTATGTTTATAAGGCCTATTGTTCTGTAGTTTTCAGTCCTGGTGAAGTCATTCTTTTATTTTGGACTGGGGAAGGCTAGGGTATGAATAAGGATTGTATTTAGGAAGATAAGGTGTTAGGGTATTTTGCATTTAGAGGCTATGAGTTTGTATGTTAGAGTTGAAAATTTTAAAATGGGATTTACAGGTTAGAAACTAGGGCTTTAGCATAGGAGGCTGAGAGCAATAAACACAAGAATAGAGAGGATTAGGTTCATATTAGCGTTAAGTGAGGGGTGAAGCGAGGCATTAAGTTAGTGGTGAGGGACTCGGTTTAAAGGTGGAGTTAGAGTTAAAGAAAGTTTTGGAGTCAGGGTCAGATTTGAGTCAAGGTCAGGGTCAAGATAAAAACCTAATGGTTCAGATCAGTGTACAGTGTGGGGTTAGAGGTAGATGGTAATTGTCAAGATTAGGGTTAGGGTCAGTATAAGAAGTTAGGGTAAGTGGTTACAGGGTTAGAATTAGGTTTATGATTAGGATTTGGGTTTAGTGTTAGGTTTAAGAGGTTAGGCATTAGAAAATAGGGCCATGGGTTAAAGGTTATACATTAGGGGTTGAGCTTAGGTGTGGGTTAGGGTTAGAGTTTAGGGAATAAGAGTTAGGATTTAGGGTTAGGGTTAGAGTAAGGGTTTATGGTTAGGGTTTAGGTGTTACAGTTTGCTTTGGGGGTTGGGTATTATGGTTTAGAATTAGGGTTTAGAGTTTCAGGTTTGGACTTTGGGGTTAGGGTTTAAGATTAGGACTTAGGGTTTAGGGTTAGAGTTTGGGTTAAGATAAGAGCTAGGTGTTATGATTAGAACTTTAGGGTAATGGTCAGTATTTTAGGGTTAGAGTAAAGTTTAGGATTAAGTGGTAGGGTTAGAGGTTAGGATTTGAGATTAGGATTAGGGTTTAGGGTTTGAGGTTTAAAGTTTAAGGTTTATGGTTAGGGCTAGATGTTTAGGCCTAGAATTATGGTTCATGTTATAAGTTTCAGGTTGGAAAGGGTTAGGGTTTTTCTTTTTTTTTTTTTGAACTGATGTTTTCAAAGAGTTAGAATTAGGGTTAGGATTAGGGTTAGGGATATGGTTTAGAGTTAGGGTTAGGTTTAGGTTTTTGGATTAACTGATAGGAGCTAGTGGTTGTGGCTAGCTATTAGGTTTAGGTTTAGGGATTAGTGCTTGTGTTGGGGTGGAGTTGGGTCAGGGTTGGTCAAGAGTCAAGGTCAAGGGCCATGATAAGGTCTGGGGGTAGGGTTGGAGTGTGGGTCACGGTTATAGTTCTTTTTTGTGTGTGCGTGCCAATGCTGTCAACGTGTTATGACCTTCCAATTATAGCCCTTTATAATCAAGAATTATAACCAATTATAAGTATAACCAATTTTAATCCTTGTTGTTTAAAGGAAGTACCTAGTATCTCTGGAAGGGCTGGTTTTAATGCTGATGCTTGTTTGCACTTACAAGGTATATACTGACAACTGGGAGCTCCTACCACCCCTAAAGCCATCACTGGACAAGATCTAAAAGATTTGGGGGGCTTCAGCCTGAGAGGATCTTCTGCATTGCAAAGTCTATGTTGATCTCTCATAATGCAATCAACATCTTCCCTGGGGTTTCTGTACATCCTCAGACCAGAGGCTACCCCTGTTTGGTGAATCTCAGGGGAAGGCTGGTCCTTGTGTACATCATGTCACTTCTCTTCTATATTCTTGTGTGTTACAGCAAGGGAAGAATTACTGGAGGAGACATCCTTCCCAGGAAGGTTGCTCTGCAACACCCTGAAGAACCCTAGGCCTTGGGTTTAAAATTTGGAGGCACCAATTTAGGTCCCTGGAGAGGCAGGGAAGTGGCAGAGGCCAACTCAGTGCAAAAGTATGTATCTGGCTAAGCTTCCAGATCTGTGAATTTTGAATCTATTTCTGGTATTATGTCATCACTGCATTGAAAGACAGGGCTCGAACTGCTGATTGCTACCTTGTGACATTATTTTAGTAAGATATGGTCTAACTGTGCCCTAGATTGGACTAGAGAACCCAAATAGGCAGAAAAACCATCCTGTATGTAGAGTTTGGGGGCAGGTGAGATCTTTACTGCACAACTGGCTGCAGGACTAAAAGCCTGAGACAGAATCTGATAGGCAGCTGCCAAGGCCCCTCCAATGTAAAGGTGGGCTCCTTTTATGTTCCTATTGGGTCTTGTTATTCTGGATGGCGTTTGGGAGCTATAATTAAGCCAAAATTGTCTCCCAACCCAGAAAACCTCTCTACAAATGTAGAAGGCAGGTAAAACTGTCTCATAACACAATTAAACCAGAATGAGATGTACATCAGAGGTGAAGAGCAAACAGATTGCAAAGACAGGAGGTATGCCAGCCTTATTTATTTATTTATTCATGTTTTATTTTAAAGATGTGGGATACAATACAGGGTTAGGTATACAAATGTTCATTAGACATGTACTGTTGTTGGTGAGATGTGCCCTCCAACCCCCCCAGATTCCCTCTACTGCCAATCCCATCCCTACACTCCCCTGGAGTTTCCCACTAGTGCCAATCCTTTTCTTATAGAATACAATAATTGTTAAAGGTCTACTTATAAGTGAGAACATGTTGTACTCAGTTCTTTGTTTCTGTGATAGGTCACTCAGTATTATACATTTGAAGTCCATCCAGGTTACTATGAAGTTCATAATTTTGTCCTTATTTATGGCCACATAATATTCCACCTTTTATACGTACCACGGTTTTTTAATCAAGTCCTTTTTCGATGGGCAGCATGGTTGGTTCCATGTTTTGCTATTGTGAGTCATGCTGCAATAAACATATGTGTGCAAGTATCTTTTTCATAGAGTGATTTGAGTTCCTCTGAGTATATTCCCAGTAGGGGGATTGCTGGGTTGTATGAAAGGTTGATTTTTAGATCTTTTAGGAATCACCAAACTGTTTTCCACAGAGGTTGTATTTAGTTTACACTCCAACCAACAATGTAGAAGTGTTCCCTTTCCGCTGATTTCTCTCCAAGCATCTGTTGTTTTCTGAGTTATTGATGATGCCATCCAGACTGGAGTTATGTGGTGTTTCAGTGTGGTTTTAATTTGCATTTCTTTGATGACTAATGAGGCTGAGCATTTTTTTCGCATATCTGTTTGCTGCTGGTAAGTCTTCTTTTGAGAAGTGTCTGTTTATATCTTTTGCCCACTTTGTAATGGGGTTGTTTGTTTTTTCTTTTCATATGCCAGCCTTTTATATAGCCAAGCAGATTCATCTCATGACATATATGCTCTCAAGATAAATAATAATAGTCCTCAAGTGAGAAGAGTTGGCAGCACCTTTTGTCCTACAGAGCTTTTCCTAAATCCACCAGGTAATCAGAGAGTCATCTGTGTTTGCTAATTGACTTCATTCAAAGGAAAAGTAAGCACTTTTTTGAGAGAAAATAGCTTTTCTATGTGGAGCCAGGTGCCTGCTAAAGTAAGGTCTCTATTGCCTACAAAAACTGTAATATAGGACAATACCTTCTTTAATATTTACCTTTCTAATACGTGGTCCCCAGGCTCTAGAGAAAGACATTCCTGAGTCAAAAAAACTGAAACAGGATTGCTTAACATTTTGAAAGATTTACATATGTTTCAAAAAGACTGAGAAATAACCTAGAACAAAGTTTTGTAATTTAAAACTTCTTGTAATAGGGAGAGAGGAGTGAAATCTCTGCTCTTATTGTGAAGTTGGATAATTCAGACTGCTACATCTAATTTGCATTTGCTCTTACCCCAGTTAGTTCTAGGGTCCTGGTGTTAAACTCCTAAACATCAGAATACTGATAGTTGCTCAACTCTGGTAGTCTGAGAGGTAGCCTTGGGCACATTGTGTGCACATGAGAGTTTGTGGAGAAGTAAAGGGTAAAAGATGGGGAAGTGTGATCAAGTACCCATGGGTGGGGACAGAACAGAACTTATGGGATGGACTGGTTTGTGCTACAGATACTGGCCTAGATGAGCTGTGCTCTGGCTCATTCCTGTGTTTATGTGGGAAGATAAGATTGTCACCCAGTGGTCTAGACTCCTAGGCTGGTGAAAGGACCAGGTTGCTGCTGTAGATTCAGGGTCTAGGGGAGAGAATAAGGCAGGAGTTCTTGAATCTCTGTGTGAGTTTTGGTGGTAATTTCAGAAGCAAAAGTGCTATGGGTGGGCTTTCTGAGGATGGAGGCTTGCCCTGAAAGGGTTGTGGCCTCATAACTTCTACTGTGCAGGTCCTTGAGTGGGTGGGAATCATATGGTTGCAGGAGAGTGAAGGAAGGGGGTTTGCCCTCAGAGCTCTTTTCCTCTGTATCATCAGTTCCAGCTGATTTCAGGAGATAGGATATGTCAATCACAAGACAACCTTATGTGTGATGGACTGTATGCAGGAAAACAGGCCTTCCTTCCTGAAGAGACCAACAATCTCCCTCCAGACTGTCACTGTGTCCTCTGCTTCACTAATGTAACTATCCAGAGGTACTTGGTCCAAGTGTCAGAAACCTGGGCACCATAAACAACTCTCCATTATTTAGGTATCTCTCAGGGCAAATCATCATGAATTCCTAAAGTATGATCATAAAGGTGTGTTCATCCCAGCTTTGTTTTAAAAAGAACAAACATTGACTAGGCACAAAGGCCCACACCTGTAATCTCAGCACATTGGTATGCCTAGATGGGAGGATGGCTTGAGGCCAGGAGTTTGAGACTAGTCTGGATAACGTGCTGAGACCATCTTTATAGAAGAATAAGGAGTAGCAGGAGCAGGAAGAAAAGGAAGATGAAGTGGATGAAGAGGAAAGAGAGGAAAGAGAGAAGGAGAAAGCCAGGAAAAGAGGGAGAAAGAGGAAGGAGGAAAAGGAGAAGTAGAGAAGAATAGAAGGAGAAGAGGAACAGAGAAAAGGAGAGGACAAGAAGGAGAGTCGAGAAGAAGAGAAGGAGAGCAGAGAACAGGAGAAGTAGGAGAATGAGAAGAATACTAAGGAGGAAGTAGAGGAGGAGGAAGAAGAGGAGGAGCAGGAGGAGGAGAATAGCGAAGAGGAGAAGGAGAAGAATGAGAAAAAGATGAAGAAGAAGAGGAGGGGAGGAGGAGAGGAAAGAGGAGGGGATGAGGAGGAGACAAGAAATGAACAAATGTGCAACAGTGGCTCAATAAAGCACGAGGAGAATGCAGGGGCACCTCTAACAAGGATACCACGATGCTTATTTGGTGTGTCAACTAATAACAAATAAAACCAACACTGTAGGACAGCAGTCAAAAAAAAAGCATTTTAATTGGGGTTTTATAAGTTGCAATTTTGAAGACACAAATCTAGCAAGCAGCAAAATGGTGTCTGTCCAGGCAAGTTTGAATGGGGGTTTTTAAAGTTCATGGTATGTCTACCCACTGAAACAAATTTAGCATAGTCCATGTCAGATGATGGCTGGCTGACAACTTAGAATGTCTCTGATGATGATTAGCATAATCTGACACCACTGTCTCCCCAGGAGACTTATAAACAGGCTGAGTGTAATCAATTTCAGTTAAATACAGCCACTTCTTCAGGATGCTTACAGTTTGGCCCAGTTCAAGAGGTCAAGTTTCAACTGTGTGTGCATATTTACTACAGTCTACTTCTAGACTTCCTCTTTTAATATATTGTCTGTCTATCCATACACTTTTGCTGCACTGTTTCAGTGACTGAAGCTTCATAATTGAGTTGCCTTTAATATCAATTATGACAGAAAGCATCGTCCCCATGTATTAGGTTTCCGAGGGCAAGGTGGATATCCTGGATCCTTGAGCTTGGAATGTTTCTTTTGATATGCCAACCCTATCAATTCTTTAACCTTAGAAGTAGGTACCCCATTTTAAAGACCGAGAAACTGAGGCAAAGTCAGTGAGGGAAGGTGAAAACTCTGAATTTCACAGAGTTCAGGAATGTCCAGTCAGGAATGCCCAGTTGTGAATGAGAAAACTGGCTCAGAGCATAGATAGAGTTACAAAATTGATTACTATGAAGAAGACAAAGCTAATCATGAGATGTCATTCAACTTCATTAAAACATCACTAGCTCCAAGCATGAGTAAACATGACTGCAGGGCCAGGCTCGTCCTTGGTGAAAGAAGCAGCTCTTCCTGCCTCCAGGAACTCATGGTGGTCTGGAAGCACAGGTATGAATGGGACCAGGCTGTCATCGAGAGTGGCATTGGGCTGTGGGCATCCAGAGTATGTGACTCATGGTCTTAGCCTGGGTCCCCCCTTCAACCTCAGAAATCAAGGCCTGGGCCAAGAACTTGGCAGCAGGTGGATTATTTGGGGAAGTGGATCCAGGGAGGAGAGTGAGGAATTGGGAGAATTTGGGAAGATAGAAATGCTGGAAGAAGGATGTTATGAAGATGCTCTCAGTGAGGGTAATTGAGGCTTATCCAAAGGGATCTATAGGGAGTCCTCTAGAAAGGGTACAAGTTTGTGTGTCTTTCTCTCTCCCAGAGACAAGGGAGAACATTTGTTCCCAGGTTCATCTCTGCCATTCTTTGAGGATTGTCAGATGAAAGCAGGGTAAGTGGGAATGTGTGAAACAGCCTGGGTGGGCTGTTTGCCTGAGCCGTGGCTGGTTTCCAAGGTGAGGCGAGAAGATCTGAGACAGGGAGACAAGAGGCTCTAGCTCTCCCTAGCCTGGTGCCTGGTTGTGGAACGCGGTGACCAACCAGCTGACCTGTGTGGAAATGTGGCAAAGAACAGGCAGTGGGGAAGGCTGCTCGAGGTCCCTTCCCTACACTGGAGGCTCCCTGGCAAACCTGATTTTGGGAAGCCCTCTATTCTGAGGATCCCTCTTTGGTGACAGACTTAGAGGCTCCACCCAGCATCTCAGTTACCATGTGGCCTGAGTTTCCAAGGGTGAAGGGTGCCTGTGGTGGTAAGACCCAGGGAGGTCACAAACTTGGAGCTCTAAGACTCTTCCCAGCCTCTGGTGTCCAAGACTTCCTGCCTTTTCTGTTTCCTCCACCACTTTCTCCTTTGCTCTGGATTCCCGCTTTCTCTGCTTCTCCCTGCCTTTCTCTCTCTTCTTTTCCCTACCCACTCCCTCACATCCTCCCTCTTTTGTCTCTTTCTTTGATCCTATTTTTCATCAATTTTTTCTCTATTGCTCTATTTCTCTGTGATCCTGTTGAAACTCCTCTTCCCATCTCTCAGACCTCTCCATCTCTCTTTTTCCATCTGCCTTCATTCCTCTCCTTTTCTCTCTCTTTCTCTCCTTTTTCCTGCAATTCTCTCTGAATCTCTGTATCTCTGTCCAAGTCGCTGGATGGCTCTGTCTCCTTGGGTCATTTATATCTCGTTGTCGGTCCCTATGTCTGTGTCTCTTCCATCTTTTCTCCTCTCTCTCTCCCACTGCTCAAATCAGTCTCTCTATCAGCCTCTCTCTTTGTCGCTGAAACACTTTGAGGTTCCTTCTGCCTTTTTTTTTTTTACCTTTTTCCTTCCATATATCTGTTGTATTCCTTATTTTTCTAATGCTTCACATCTTAAATTTCAGTATTCTTTCTTTCTCACTCCTCTCTCTCCCTTTCCCTCTCCCTCTCCGTTTCCCACTCCTTTTCCCTCTCTCTAATGTATACTCTCTGCCTGTGGCTTCTTCTGTCCCACCCCATCCCCATGCCCTTTGTTCCTCTCCTGCTCTATGAAGGGAGCCTCTGTCCTCTAACCACTGACCTCTGCCCAGCCTACATTAAATAAATTATAGGAAGACTATGAAACTCACAGGATTCAGTGAGACATCGCTGCTCCCAGGAAAGCTACCTTCAGAGTTGACCTGGACTTGGTGATATTTGGGAGGCAGCTTGCTTGGTAGGGGAAGTGTCCTCCTTTTCCTGGAGTTCTGAGTAGGATTCTTATCTGGGGACTGAGTGAATGCTTTCAACCAAATGCCTCAGAGGCCCTCGTCCAATCTGGATACACCAGAGTTGAAGTTGACTCCAAAACAAGGTTCTCCTCTACTCTCCAGAGTCCAGGATCTGTAAGGCCTTGGGTGCCAAAGGACTCTAATTCCCTTCTCAGGGGAGTCTGTGTTAACACATTGCCTGTCGCTTCTCACCTTGTAAGAGTCAAATCTCACCTGATCTAGTAGAGCTCCTTTGGGTTTTGGGCTTAGTGTCTTTAAAGTTCTCCTCATTTGGATTGGGCCCTGATCCTAGTATAAAGAGGTGACTCACCTGTCTCCAGGCACAGAGCCCATTAATCTATTCCTGACCCATACTTGTGGGTCTTTCTTTCAACTGAGGCTGTTGAGCCAATGTCAAGACTGAAAAAGAAGAATAAGGTACCTGAGGATTGTTGCATCATTTCTCAAGGCCTTCTGAGAGCTATAAAGCCATTTCATACCCCCAATCTTAAAATGAAACCCTAACAGCTCAGCATCTCAGATTCTGCCCCTCCTTCAATCCTCCATCGGAAGAGCCCAAGGCCTTACCTTGCTTTGGGTGTGGTACTCACTGGAATGGGAAGAGAGTGTCTTGCTTTTTATTTCAAATGGTTTTTCCTCCTCTTCTGGGCCCCTTTCTATAAAGGAAGCTGGTCAGTGGGGCCTTGGATGGAGAGGCAGTGGGAATCTGGGTCTTCAGTTCCCAATCCCATGTTGAAGTGCAAGAGAAAGGTCCTCTCTCTAAACTATCCAGATGCACATTCTGAACTAGAATGTAAGTTGTCCTTCCAGACTTGCCTTTCATAAGCCCCTCAGCTCACTCCTATTGGCTGAAGAAATTTCTCCCTCCTGCCATGTCTCAGTGATTCAATAAGGACCACTTCAGATTTTGGTTGTACTGAGATCTAGATACAGATAAGGGGAGGCTTTAGCAGGGTCTTGTCATTGTGTCAAAAAGCGGATAGCAAAACTGGGGGCACAAGGACAGGAAAAAGGAGCTCATCCTTATCTAATTTCTTGCCACTTCCCAGCTAGAAGTAAGATCCTGCCTAACTTTCTAGATGCAGAATTCAATAAATTTTGTATTGACACAGGCATATATATTTTGCACATGAAGAAAATTATCTATAGTGTTAAAATATATTCATATATGTTATAATTTCTCAAACTCTTGGAAATGACAAATATAAAATTATAATTGCTTGTATTAGATATACATATATGTGATGAAAGAAAAATGCAGAGAAAAAGTCAACACCAAATAAAATATTCTTCCCTATCCTGTAAGTGGGGGAGATGATTAACTCAAATGTGATCTCATTGACTTGATAAGATTAAAGCTGGTGCTGACCTGATCAACTCTGATTCCTAAGGCAGCAGAAAGTCCAGCTGAGGAGAACATTTTTCTCCACCCTATCCTTCTTCATTCAACCTGGTAGCCCCACTGTGTTGTGTGGAATTTTCTCAGCACCCACAATCTCAGTTGATAAATTCAGAGAGATCCTCCTCGTCATCCTTACACATTTGGATCTTTTCTCCTTGACCCTCTGTTTACAATGGGTTGTGTCTATGACTAGTGTGTCATGAATTTCCAGATACCTCATGGGCCGCTTTTGTGTGTCCTGTCCTAATAAAAAATTACAGAAATCCAAAGAGCTGTCCTGATGTTAACCTTTGAAGCTGCCTGTGATGATACTGACTCAGTGACCTCCCTCCTTCACAACCCTCAGAGAATGTGCAACAATTGTCAGGTCTCAGGACACATGGCCAGGACTAGGAGAGGCCCAGTGAGGTGCTGGGGTGGGGCCTGTCCCCACATCCCTTTGGCCAAATGAGAAAGAAAAGCAAAATCTGGAACCAAAAAAGCCCCAGCAACTCCAGACTTCAGGGTCCTTTACCAAGACTGACAGGATTGGGAATGGTGGCTTCGCACCTATAATCCCAGAATTTTGGGAGACTGAGGCAGGAAAATCACTTGAGGCCAGGAGTTTGAGACCAGCCTTGCCTTTCTAAAAAAACAAAAAAAATATCAGGCATGATGATGCATGCCTTGAGATAGAAGGATCACTTGAGCCCAGGTGGTGGAGGTTGCAATGAGATACAATCCCACACTGCATTCTAGCCTGGGTAACAGACCAAGAAATCTCAAATCAAACAGCAACAAAATAAGACTGACACTGAGTGATGTATCACAGAAACAAAGAACTAAGTATCACATGTTCTCACACCTAAGCAAACCTTGAACAATTATTGTAATACTATAAGAAAAGGATTGGCAGTAGCAGGAAACTGCAGGGGCCGGTGGGGGGAGTGGTAGGCAGGATTGGCAGTAGTGGGAATCTACTGGAGGAGGGGGACATACCTCATTGACAAGGGTAACTTATAAACATTTGTATACCTAACCCTGAATTGTACCCTACATCTTTAAAATATAAAAATTAAAAGAGAGAAAACAAAAACACCAAAATAAGACTGACAGGAGGAACAAAGGCAGAGGCAAGCAACTGGAGGGTGGTCAGTTTTGGACGTTGGATTGTGTGTCTTGTCCTATACCCTGTACACACTGCCCTTTCTAAGCTTGGATAGGGAAACTTAGAAATACACAAAACTCTGAATACTCCAGAGTTTCTCAGTCAGGAGCCCATTCTATCCCTGGAGAATTATTGTAGGCAGATGTGTGGGGAATCTTGAAACTGCATAGAGCAAGCCCAATAGCCTGAGGGTCAAAATCAAGTACATATTGGTTGTATATCAGGAAATCATGGGGGCTGCCTGGAGTTGGGGGCTGGATCTGACATGAGGCCAGGAGAAACCCTGGCAACATTCACAAGACCTCAAGGCTCACTTTATTCCAAAACACAATCAAGGGCTCCGCCCTTGCTTCCCACGCACCATGTGGGGACAGGGAGTTAAGATACTACAGATACTTCACAGGGTTCATTCTGCAGAACAAGATGCAGAGGAAGATGCTCCTGTAGAAGTTTCCAGGAGATGTCAAAGGAAGTGTCAGCACAGCTAAGGGGCAGTGAGAGAATTGTGTGATTCTTAGATGTGTATTCCTTGGTTCCCTGCTCAGGTGTTCTTAACAGTTCCCTGATTAGCTTGACTTCTGTGTCCTCCATGGGTGGGGATTATCTTTGAAACCCAAAATGACCAAAAGAATTCCTCATCTAGACATACTTTTATATTTTTCCATTATTGACATGTCCACCAGGACATGCTAGTATGGGTGTTTCTGTGTACTTGGTCATGTCTTATCACCAGCTGCCTTCCAAGGGGAGACTCATGTGTGTAAGACATGCATTTTTCAACTCTTTTTTCTTATTTAAGAAACTGATTTATATCATTAGTTGCATAAAAAGCTTTTGATAAAATCCAGCATCCCTTCTTGATAAAAACCCTCAAACACCTAGGTCTAGAAGAAACATACCACAAAATAGTAAGCACCATCTACGATAAACCCACAGCTAGCATATTGCTAAATGGACAGAAACTGGAAACATTTCCCCTGAAAATTGGAACAAGACAAAGCTGCCCACTCTCACCCCATTGTGTTGGAATCCAAGCTAGGGCAATTAGACAAGAGAAGGAAATCAGGGGTATTCCAAATAGGAAAAGAGCTTTGGAGCTTGTGCAGATTGTGGAGCCCAGGTAATATTGGGTGGTAGACACACACATTCAGTCATGAAATTATGTACATTTATGTTAAATTTCTATGAAACTTATAATGTCATATAAAAATGTTTAGTTAATTTTATTTTTAAATTGGAGTTAAGGCTGGGCATGATGGCTCATACCTGCAATTCAGCACTTTGGGAGGCGAAGACAATAAGATTGCCTGAGCCCAGGAGTTTGAGACCAGTCTGGGCAACATGGTGAGAGCTTGTCTCTACAATAACTAAGAAAAAATAACTGGGTGTGGTGGTGTGTGCCTGTGGTCCCAGCTACTTGGAAGGCTGAGGCAGAAGGAGTACCTGAGCCCAATGGTGGCGGTTGCAATAACCATGATTGTGCCACTGCATTCCAGCCTGAATGACAGAGTGAGACACCAAATTAAATAAAAACAAAACAAACAAACAAAAGCAAGCAAACAAAAACAAACTAAATTAAGTTTTTCAAGGACATTAAAATATAATAGAATAGAAAGCCATGACCATTATTTGCCCTTGAAGTGTTAATGACTGAATTTTGGGCAACTCCGTAAAGGCCACCTGTAGGTGTAAAAGAGGTCTCCTACTTACTTTATAAATACAACTCCTTGTAAATCTTTGGTGTTTTAGCCAGTGCACCTTGTGATACTAGGATTATTTAGTTGGAGGAAGCTTTTCCATGGAAACCATAATAGAGATTTTGGTAATTTGGGTTATTAAAATTGTTATAAAATTGTTTGTTGAAGTTATGTCATTGTTTTTTAATTTTATTTTAAAGATGTGTGGTATAATTCAGGATTAGGTATACAAGTGGCCATCGTACTGGTAAAGTTTGGGCCTCCCTTTGGTCCCCACTTCATCTGGTTTGAGGTCAGGTACCCTTATTGATATTATGTGCTCTCCCTCCCCTGGCGGTTTCTGGCTACTGCCAATTCCTTTCTTTTTTTATTTTTGAGTTGGAGTCTCACTCTGTCACCCAGACTGGAGTGCAGTGGCTGCTCCCAGCCACCGCAGCCTCAACCTGCTGGGCTCCGGCGATCCTTCTGCCTCAGCCTTCCGAGTAGCTGGAATTACAGGCGTGCACTACCACGCCCGGCTAATTTTTTGATTTATTTTAGAGATGAGGTCTCGCCTGCCCAGGAGGGTCTCGAACCTGTGGGCTCAGGCAATCCACTCACCTCAGCCTCCCAAAGGTGCGGGATAACAGGCTGAGCCATGGAGCCTGGTGCCAATTCCTTTCTTATGATATTATGGTAAATGTTTGGGGTCCACTTATGAGTGAGAGCTTATGTCATTGCTAACCAAATGCTCCGACAGATCATATATTGCACAGGTGTTTTGTTTTATCCTTTTGCATCAGGTCAATTCTCCTTAATTTTATTCATCAAGTTTTATTTACTTTAGATAGAAGAGACCCTGTATTATCATGTACTTTATGAATCTGTATTTCATTGGAAATATACATTATCAGGCAAACCTAGACCATTATCAAAATCTGGATTTTAAGCAATATTCCCAGGTGATTAAAATTTACATTTATGATTAAATGGGGGTAATTCTATTCTTAGAAAGAGGAAAACTTACATGGCTATATTGATTTATCAAAAATGACAGTTAAGATTGCAATTTGTAAGCCTATCCCTGAATTGTACCCTACATCTTTAAAATAATTTTTTTAAAAAAGATTGTGGCCTCCAATGTATATACATTTTATTTCATATAGGATAACTACAACATAATGAGGTGGGGATTGGGGAGTGAGTTGAAGAATAGATGAAGCAAAAATGGCACATGATTAGTAGTTGAAGTTAGGTGTCAGCTTACGTTATTTTATGTATTTTGTATATGTTAAAGATGTTCTATAATAAAAAACACTTATAAAATTACAAAGTTGATGTATAATGTTAGCTCTTAAGATCTTTGTTTCTTTTTTATAGAGTAATTTGAGTTCTTTTAGGTATGGCAGTAGTGCGAATCTGCCGGGGTGGGGGTAACACCTCATCAACAAGGGTACCTGCATAATGAACCTTTGTATACCTAACCCTGAATTGTACCCCAAATCTTTAAAATAAAAGAATTAAAAGAGGAAAAAAACCCTTTGTTTCTTTTAGGGAGAAGGAAGAGAGAAAGTGGTTTTGGGAGCATGAGTGAGGCTGGTTCTATTTTTTGGTTACACATGGATTCACCTTGTTATGATACACTGAGGTTTACATGAATGCTCAGTGCATGTATTTCTGTATGCAGGTTATTTTTCAATAAAAATGTAAAAGTTACACATTTGCACAAAAATTATAGTTCAATATCTCAGAATAATGGCAGTATTTTATTTTGGTATAGAGTGAGATGCATTCACTCAGGGCATCATTAGATTAATATTCTGAGGAATTTATTAATGTCCTAACCCTTAGGTGACCCAGAAGGTCTTTCCATTTTTACCTTAATCAGTAAGTAGCATGGTTTTGATTTTTTGTGATGCATTTTTTTATCAGCTAAATCCTCTCTATAATGATGCTCACCAAGGCCAGGGCACCTAGAATAGTGCCCCGCACATAGTAGGAGAGTTGTAGGATGGGGTTAAATAACAAACAAAATGAGTAGCAAAGGTTAGTTCTGCAAAGAATTGCAAGTAGAATATGGAGGTAAGACTGAAAGTCTACAACTTAGCAGAAAACATTTTTATATTCATTTGAGAAACCATTTGCAACTGGATCACCAATGGAAGTTGGTTTAAAGCAGTGGTGTTTGACTTGACTGCAGGCTGTAATCACCTGAAAGTTTTGAACCACACTGTAGCCTGGGTCACACTACAGGGATTCCAACTTAATTGCCTAGTTGCAACTTGAGATTGGGTATTTTAATAGACTCCACCCATGTTGTTTTAATATGGAGTTAGGTGGGAACCTCTGGTTCAGGATGAGGGAATGCATTAGTTGTATGTAATTTCCATGTGTGCTTTGGGGATTTGTCCCATGGCTTCTCCTAAGATTGGAGTCTTATAAAGCATTTTTGCCCTGTAAAAAAATCAAAGGACAACTCAAGGTGAACTCAGCAGTTTGGCTAAACTGCACGAGGAAAAGAAAAATGTCTTTTCAGCAGTACTATATTTGTGTTAATTGCTTTCACAGTAAGAGGTTGTTTCAGGCTGAAACAATTTGCTTTCATAGCTGCTCTAACTAGAAAGCATAATCTGTTTCCAAATTTTGGGTCTGTCTTACTTTATTTGCTCTAGCCAGTAAAAAATTGTGAATATGACAGCGTGCTGTTTGGGGGTTAGACTCAAAATATCCTGAATGGTTTTGCTTTTTCTTGAGAACCGTGCCATCTCCATGAGAACAAGCTCACATTAACCTGCTGGAGGATGAGATACCATGGGGAGGAGAACCAAGGTTCCTTAATTGACAGCCAGCTCACCCCAGAATCCACCTAGTCAACCAGCAGCTCATCATTCATGTCTGAAGAAGCCCAGCTGAGAACAGAAAAATGCCGAAACTGAACCCAGCCTTAATTGCTGACCAGCTCAATCATGATCTAGTAAGCTGTGGGGTGATATGCTATGTAGTGATAGCTAACTAATACACCCAGTGCAAACAAGAGACCAATAATCAAGATTAGATTAATTACATGTTACTTGCAAATGGTAGACACCCTACAGTAGGCAACTTTTCCTCTTACTTAGAGTTGGTATTGAGTTATACTGTGGTGTTGAGTTTTACAAAAGTGCGTGCAGACATGTGTGCACGTGATTGGTGCTTAAACTCACATAGTTTGCTACACCACAAGAGAAAACAGAAAGCCACAGCCTGACTATGAGGGCCAAGGCCAAATAGCAAAAGAAGAAGTTTGCTTTTACTCTATTTTCTCCACATCTAAACTTTGGAGTCAAAGCTATGGGGAAGAAGACATTGGGTTTCCCTCTTCTAGGGCTCTACTATCTTTTGTTCACTGTTGGATATCTTGAAGGATGATGGGCAGCATGTCGGTAGTAGTGGTCTATCTGTGGACACCTCCTTCTTGGAGTCCTACTCTTTCTGGGCATTGTCTCAAACTTTTAAGCCTGAGGAGAGATATTGGTAGAAAGGAGCTATTCCTTCACTCTGGCAGACAAAGGGGGTTAAGGCCCTTCACCTTCCTGAGGTCAAGGGAGTCAGAGTCATCAGAGCTGCACTTGTGGCTTTTGAGTACCTAGATGCAGTGTGAACTGAGATGTGTTGGAAATGTAAAATACGGGATATGGTTTGAAGACTTAGTACCAAAATAATATCTACTTCATTAACAATTACATATTACCCACATATAAAATATTTTAAATATATTGGGTTAAGTAAATTATTACAATCAATTTCACCTGTTTCTTTTAAAATTATTTTTATTTTTTGTTTTTTGAAATACAGGGTCTCTGTCACCAAGGCTGGAGTGCAGTGGCACCATCATGGTTCACTGCAGCCTGGAACTCCTAGGCTCAAGTGATCCTTCCACCTCAGCCTCCTGAGTGTCTGGAACTGATACAGGCATGTGCTACCATGGCTGGCTAATATTGGTATTTTTGTAGAGATGAGATCTCATTATGTTGCCATTTCTCTGTCATTGACTTATGAAGTGTGAGCATATGTGTAGAGCAGAATTGCCAATATCTTTTTGCCTTCACTAGGGAAAATCGCCAATATATGTGGACAATTCTGCCCCATGGCTATTCTGAGAGCCCTACTTATTTTTGTAAAATATTAAAGGCAGATTTGGATGACACTGAGTTTCCATTGGATCTGTCCTAATTCAGTATGTAGATAATTTGTTGCTGTGTTCATCCTTCCTATCAAAATGCAGAGGGGACAGTGTCCACCTATTACAACAGCTTGTATCAATTGCAATTTTGCTTCCCCCAAGTTGAATACTTAGGGCATATGATTTCCCCAAGAGGACTGTTAGTAAACCCTCAAAATCCCCACTGTTAGGGCATTTCCCCTGCACAAAACAAAAAGACAACTGAAAGAGTTCTTAGGATTAACAGGTTATTGTAGAAGCTGGATCCCAAATTTTTGTTAATGGCACAGCCCCTGTATAAAAACTAAAGCAGATCCCACCAGACCCAATCTTCAGAGAAGAAAGGGGAAAACAACACATAGAGGATTTAAAGCAGGCTCTCACCCAAGCACCTGCTTTAGGCTACCCCAATTACAGCCTTCCTTTTTTCCTTTTTGTTGTTACACTAAATAAATGGAAATAGTACAGGCTGAAAAGAGGCCATTTTGTAGGTATTGGAACAATCATTTTTTTTTTTTGAGTTGGAGTCTCACTCTGTCGCCCAGACTGGAGTGCAGTGGCCACTCCCGGCCACCGCAGCCTCGACCTGCTGGGCTCCGGTGATCCTTCCGCCTCAGCCTTTCAAGTAGCTGGAACGACAGGTGCGTGCTACCATGCCCGGCTAATTTTTTGATTTATTGTAGAGATGAGGTCTCGCCTGCCCTGGTGGGTCTCGAACCCATGGGCTCAGGCAATCCACTCACCTCAGCCTCCCAAAGGCGTGGGATTACAGGCTGAGCCACCGATCCTGGTCAATCATATTTTTAAAAGGCTTAGAAACTTGTGTTAAGAAAGTTGTCTTTGTAATTAAATGAAGCTGAGTTGAAGTTGCCTTTATTTAAAAAGCACATTTTTCCTCCCCCACTCCAATACCTACTGCCCTCTGGTTCCCCTCTTCCTCTTCTAACCCAGCCCTGCCCGACTGGCAAACAGCTGGGCAAGCCAGAATACCTGATAATTAGAGGACATGAAACATGCACGTCTCTAAAAGAAAAGAAAAAACCTTCACAATACAAGAAGTGAACTGTGTTGAAATGCCTCACTCTCTCTGTTATAGGCTAGGACGCTGGAAATAGAGGCTTGTCACAACCATATTTCAAAACAGTTTAAAGCTATCATTTTTTAATATTGTGGCTTTCCCTTCCTTCTAAATGTTGCAATCATCTGCCTCTTACCTCTGGAAAACTGTAAAAAAAGCATGCCATAAATTTAAAAATATTATCTAAAAATATCAGTATGACCAGGAAACATTCATGGTTAGAAGATTCTGAGTCACACTGAAACTGCACGAAGACTTTGAATTCAGGGTGGGTAAAGGGCTATGAATTTTCAGTGTAAATACTGGAATGAGTCTGTGTTGCTCTGAGTAGGATTTTTGGTAATTATGCCAACCAATGTCCTTGTCAGCTGGTTACAGAAAACACTCCTTTTCCTCCCAGTTTCTGCCTCTTGTCTTTGGCCATGAGGAATAGCAGCTGATTTATTGACTCATACTGTTTAAAAAAATGCTTTAGGAGTATTAACTCAAAAACACTATGAAGATCATAGGCCAATAGATGATTTCTGTGAACAATTAAATCCAGTAGCAGAGGGACACCCCTCCCCTCCAATATGAGGGCCATATCAGCCACAGCCATCATATGTAAAAATGTTAAAGAAATTTTCCTGGGCCCCCACTAACCAATTATGCCCCCTATTCTATGGAATCTCTCCTAAGCTCTCACCACACAGCACTAGTTGTCAGCTGCCTTGCTTCCTTTGAGTTGCTCTTGGTTTTTGCCCCTAATACCACTTTAAAACACGATAACACTCTTAACCCTGTTATTCTGCTTTCCCTTCCAGGTAGGCAAGAGGAAGAACATGATTTCTACTAACTGGTATCTTACTTTCCCCTTGGGAAGATTTACAGAAAACGCCCATTGAGAATGCTGATGTAATGTGGCTCATGGATTGTTCCCATCTAAGGGACAATCAGGGGCATTACTGGGTGAGATATGCAATCAGTTCCATGGTAGACATAATTGAAGTGTCAGCTCTAAGGAGTAAAATCAGCCCAGATGGCTGAATTAATAGCATTAACTAAAGCTTGCCAATTATCTGAAGGAAAAGTGGCAAATACAGACATTGATAGCTGATAAACTTTGAGTGCCCTGTGATTTTTGGCATGCTATGGAAACATCTCTTCTGGGAAACCCATATAAAAAATGGGCATCACATCTTGTAGCCATTCATCACAATTCAAATTCCAGAACAGCCTTCAACTATAAAAAAACCCTGGTACCCTCAAAAGATAACATTTAGGAAGCCAAAAGAAATATTTCAACTGATGCTGCAGCAAAGAATGCTGCCCTGGGAAAGATGGCTTGTCTTATATGAGAGTGTGCCCTCCATCCTGTCAATCCCTCACTAACATTATTTTACAATACCAACAGCCATCAGCTCCTCAAGAGAAACAAATTTGGCAGCAAGGGGGAGGCATATTTGACCCAAGAAAAAATTATGGCTAGGCCCTAACAAATAATGCATAGTTTCCATAGGTTGTACAATTACCTCTCCTTCAACTTATTCATTAAATGACCCATTGGGCCTGGGGGAAAAATGACATCATGGGGAAAATAGTATTTCTGGAAACCTTCCCCACAAAGGTCCAAAAATGTATACATTTGATGTACTGTATGTCACAGCTGTTGTGCCAAACTCCCAAAGGCCTCGAAAGGGAAGGCGCTGTGTTTTAGAGGAAGGAAAAAATGACTTAGAGACAATGAATGAGATATGGGCTTTCTTTGGAAATCCACTTACAAGGAAGATAGTCCAGGAGCAGCAGGTTTGACAGAGGGAAAAAAACCCGCTTCTAATTGTAAAAGGCACAAAGTTTATATTTTATTTTATATAGGGAGAAGTGTGGGGTTAAGTATAAAAAGGGTAGAATTTCTAGTGCACAGGTGTGATGTAAAAAGGCACTGATAAATATGTTGCATGTATACAACATGGCTGTAAATTCTCTCCAGGGGTGGAATTTTTAGTATTCTAATAAATTAAGGGTGAATTAAAGGTTATCAAAGTTATGAGCATTGGCCTAGGCATGCCCTATCAGGTTTGAACTAGCTCAGGGTCTGACTGCCTCAAGGAGAACATTAAATACACATAGCTGTAAGCTATGGTTGGCATATGCAGAGAGAACTTCATCCATTGCCTCAGCATCACCTGTATACCCAGGCTGGAGCCTGAGGGAAAGGAACATCCTGGGTCGGCCACCACAGGACACCTCTCCAGGCTCCAACCTCCTGCTGGGGACTATATCCAGGTCGTATTGATACTGAGTGTGTGTCACTCTACATTCTGCCCCAGAGTACCCTTGAATGACCCTCATGCTTTTTAAAAAATTTATTTTATTTTTTTATTTTTTATCTTTTTTCTGAGTTGGGGTCTCACTCTGTCGCCCATACTGGAGTGTAGTGGCATACTCCTGGCCACCGCAGTCTCAACCTGTTGGGCTCCGGCAATCCTTCCACCTCAGCCTTCTTAGTAGCTGGAACTACAAGCGTGCACTACCATGCCTGGCTAATTTTTTATTTATTGTAGAGATGAGGTCTCGCCAAGTTGCCCGGGCGGGTCTTGAAGCTGCAGGCTCAGGCAATCCACTAACCTTGGCCTCCCAAATTGCTGGAATTACAGGCTGAGCCACTGAGCCCAGCCAACCCTCACGCTTTCAATATGCCATTTTTCCATGAATTCCCTGGAGCTGAGTATGGGAGGAGCATTGCAACCATATGGCATAATCTGGGATATACACAGAATTCTGTCTTAATCAATGCACAAGTGCCACCCTGGACAGCAGTTAAAATACCTAGGGCTATGAGGTTTTGCAAGGCCACTTGCCTAATCTGTGAGGTTTCTTCAGTGAGAAGGACAATAGAGTGTAGGTGTTGTTAAAGGCATTGGCTGTGTGCTTAGCCAAGGTTTCTACTTGTAACTCTCCATCTATGGTTGCCGCCAGAGGGGTGAAAATGGCTAAGGTGTAAAACCACCAGAATACCTACCTCTGATGGCTGTGTATGGCTTTTACACTATCCCAGTTGGTAGGGACGGTGTCTAGGCAAAACACAACACATCTCAGCAGGTAGGGATGCCCCCAGATGCATCTTCAATTTCAGTTATAGTGCAAGTAGAGCCAGCCATCGGTGCCACAGGTCCATAGTTGCCCCAAGAGAGAGGGGTGGGCTTGAACACAAAGGGAATTGTTTTTATATCCTGACCACATATTATACATTACCCACATGGATTGGTTACATACTTAGAGAATACTATACTAGGTATTGTATTCCTAGTAGAGGCTTTGTTTTTTTTGTACTCTGAATCTATTATTACCTCCTATTTTGGTCTACAAGGTTTTTGCTGAGAAATCTGCTGATAATCTAATGGGGATTTTCTTATATGTGACTTGATGCTTTTCTTTTGCTGCTTTTATAATTCTTTGTCTCTGACTTTTGAAATTAATTATAATGTATCTTGGATAGGATCTCTGAGTTGAATCCAATTGAGTTTTTTGGAGATTCATGGATCTACACAGTCCATATCTCCCAAAACTTGGGAGGTTTTCAGCTATTTTTATTGTTGTTGTTAAATAAGCTTTTTCTGCTTTTCTCCATCTATTCTCTCTCTGTAACTCCCATAATACAATTTTTTTCACTTAATGGTGTCTTATATGTGTTATAGGCTATGTTCACTCTTATTCATTGTTTCTTTTCCTTTTTTTCTCCCTCTGACTGGGTTATTTTAAATATCTTTCTCCAGCTCAGAAATTCTTTCTTCACCTTGATCTAGTCTGAATCTCTTAGTTGCATTTTTTATTTATTGAAGTGTTCTGCTCTAAGATGTCTGCCTTTTTAACAATAAATGTTTGTGTAATTTCTTATTAAGATCATAGATTGCTTCCCTGATTTTGTTGAATTGTCTCTTGGTAGTCTCTTGTATTTTGCTGGGTTTCCTTAAGATTATCACTTTTGAATTCCTCTTCAGAAAACTAGTAAATTTTTATTACTTTGGAATCAGTTACTGGGAAGATACTGTGTTTCTTCAGTAGTGCCATCTTTCCTTTCTTTTCCATGCTTTTTGTGCCCCTTTCCAGTTTGTTGTGCCCCTTTCCATGTTTTTTTGTTTTTATTTTACCCTTGCATTAACATTTGGGCACCTTTTCCAATATGTCCTAGGTCGTTAATTGGTTAGGGTGTATTGGTTTTGGTCCTGAGTGGATGCAGTAGTAGTACAGTCTTTGTGCAGTGTCTTAGCTGTTGTCAATGTCAGTGATACCTATATGTTCTTCAGTGGTCTAAGCGGCAGAAATTACTGATGATGCTTCACCGGGTGAGGAATGTGCTTTCCCCTGAAGGCATGAATGCCAGGTTCTTCCACGTACTGAGGGTACACAGGGACTGCTGCTCAGGTTGTGTGCAGCTTCCCTACCTTGACAGGGCCACTGAGCTACTGCACTTTCTGAGGTGCATGAGGAATAATACGCTGGATTAGGTGTGGACTCCCTGCTGTGTATGGTTGCACACAGGCTGCTTATTCAAATCAGGTGCAGACTCCTTAATGGGAAGTACCACTTGTTACTTGGGAGGCAGAGAACCAAGTCAACTTGGTAGCCAAAGTTGTAGCTGTCCTTCTGGGCCGAGGCTTTGCAAAGCTGTTTTTGAAATGATGTATCCACTGGGATGAGGAGAGTGAAGAGTCTTATAGGCAGTTTATACCCAGGGAGCAGTAAGCTGTAGCTCCCAGCTGGGAAATGGTGCACTATCAGTGTAAATACAGTGTAGAGCTGACTAAGCTTCAGGAATGGGGAGATGCAGTGACTATTGACCCCCAGAGTAGGTCACAATTTAGCAGTGGCTCTGGTCTTTTTCTTTTTTTTTTTTTGAGTTGGAGTCTCACTCTGTCGCCCAGACTGGAGTGCAGTGGCCGCTCCCGGCCACCGCAGCCTCGACCTGCTGGGCTCCAGCGATCCTTCTGCCTCAGCCTTCCGAGTAGCTGGAACTACAGGCGCACACTACCATGCCCGGCTAATTATTTTTTAATTTATTTATTGTAGATATGAGGTCTCGCCAAGTTGCTCAGACGGGTCACGAACCCGCGGGGGCTCTGGTCTTAATATGATGCCATACAGCAGCAGCTTGGTTTATAGAGTGGTGGAGGGGACACATTGTGCATTCCTTCTTGGGATTATTAGTCATATTGCAACCATTTAAACTACAGGCAACCCCCTAGACTATTCTCAGGGACTGTGAGGATTGTAAGTTTCTATAGCAACAAAGACTGTAGTTATTTGCTGATTTCATTAGGGCTGTCGGGGACCTCCTAATAACCTTTTCCCTGTAGGGGTGTCTCTCTTGATTCTGAACGGATCCCAATTGGGGAAATGCGGTGGCAAAGGCAGGATGTTCTTTTTTAATTTGTTTTTCATTTTTCCTTTTTCTTGTAACCATCCTGAGTCTCTGTGCTTCACAGTTCTCTGCCATTCCCCTGTTGTACTCTTATATTCTACTTCAGATACTCTAGTCAAAATGTGAGTGTTTATTTGTTATTTTGGTCTTTTCTTATGGAGAGAGTGAGTGTTAGGCATCCATAGTCAGTCATGTTACTAATGTCACTCTCAGAGAGCATTTCCTACTGGATTTCAGGTCAGTTAATTATTTTGTAACCTCAGATCTATGATTAGCTTAATATAATTTATAATTTTGTGATTTACCTGGCTTTTTCTTATGCTTAATTTGAGAGCAACATTCTGTGGTAATATGTATATGGTAAATGAAAGAAGTTCATTTTTTTGATGTAAAAAACTTTTTTTTTGCCCTGCCAAATTCTTACCAACAGGCCAAGCCAGCATTGTCTCGGTCAAGTTGGAGACATGATAAACTGTTGAAATAGTAGGATGGTACCTTCCCACTATCAAGCTATGAATCAATAAAAAGCAAATATTACCACAATATTTCTAGATTTTAATTTTAATGTTGATTACAATGTGTCTTTCCGCCAGTACATTTGCAAGTTCCTCAGGTTTATCGATCTGTTTTTTCTTTAAGAATTTGAGTGATCGAAATTTTTTTCACTTGCAGTTTATAAAGTAATTGATCATTTTTTCTACTTTACAGAGATGTAAAGTACATTTACATCTCTGAATATGAGGAACACTTCTAAACGCAGAGAATTTTTATAGTAACAAGAGAAAAGTAATTTGCAATGCAGAAGGAAATAGTGTGTGTTTTTAAAGATATTCTTCAAATTTGGTATCCCTGATTTTTTTCTCCAAAAGCCTCAAATTCTAAACGTTTATTTTAAAATATTTTCACAAAAATTGACAAATTCCAATTTGGTTGCTGAATCATCACAAGTTTTATATTAATGTTGTATGAATTTAGTAAAAATAGAGTAATCTGGTCCGCTTCTCCCACCAGTCTCCTCTCTATGAAATTTTGGGTGCCATTACCTTGCTAGACTCTGTTGTGGCCATGTGCTCTTTGAGCTATAGCTGTTGCCATACTTCCTGGCTTTGGCCCCCTCCCCCACCTTGGGGAATGAACTGTTCTCTGTGACATCATACTGCTCAACTTTCTCAACGGCGCGGACCATTACAAAACCAAGAAGTTTGAGGAGGTGGACGAGACAATGCTGAAAGTTGCTGACTTGAACAACCCAGTGTACCCCAGCGACCGGGCCATGGAGGAGAAGCAGTCCACAGATTCGGGGGCCTACTCTATAAGCCATTAGGGCCTCTGCGCAGGACCTCGCTAACCCTGGAGCTCCCAAAAGGGGACCCCACTGAGCAAGGTAGGGGGAAAGGGAGTCTCTCATTTCTGCTGCTTACCCTAGAAGGCACAGCTGGGATCCAGGTTTGGGCCTCCCATTGATCCTGCAGGCAGGCAGTGCTCCCTGCTAAGACGCCCAGTCTCATTTGCCCTTTGCCTTGCCCCTATCTGCTTCCCAGGACGCCAGGGGGCAACAGAACCTGAATCATCCCCTTCCCAAAGAGTATAGATAATCATAAAATGACAGTGGCCATAAGGACCCACCGGGTGCCAGGTATATTCACTCACATTATCTCATTTAATCCATAGGCTAATCCTGTAAGATAGATATTAGTTTCCTTTGTTTTGAAGATAAACCTAGGCTTAGAGAGGCTGAGTCATTTGCCCCAGGCCACACAGCCCAGAAGTGAGAGAACTGGAATTCCAATCCATGTCTGACTAACCCTTTCGCCCACACCGCACGAGAAGGAGGCGCTCCCAGGGGCATCGGCTCTGCTACTTCCTGCCTCCACTCTGACTGTGATTCCATTAATAAAGAATAAGCCCCAAGCTTAAAAAAAAAAAGTATTCCAGTATCTATGCATCTTTAAAATGAAAGACAGTATGAAATCACTATACTGTTGTAAACAAATGAGTGATTGTACATTTGTAGCCACAAAGGTATCAATACATCTAGACAACTGATCAATAGAAAACCTCTATGTTTTCAAACATTATAGAATTTTAAGTTTGTCTTAAAATATTTGTATTAAAATTCTGCATTTTATAATGTTAGGGATCCTGGGACGCTAGTGGAACTGATTAGGACACCTGGAGTGCAGAAGCCACACTTTCCATCTCCCTCAAGATCCATTATTTGCCCCAGTTGCTATGAAGCTCATCTTCTCACTAGAGTGGTGCACAAGGGTGCATGTCACCAGCTCTTGAAAACAGTTTAATGCATTCCTGGTGTCTTCTTGGTTCTGATACTCAAAATAACACACTTTCACAGAGCCCTTTTGAGGGTTTTCCAAAATCTATAGCTTATGATTTATGATCAGGCTCCTGATGTTTTTTTGTCTCTGACCTCTGCAGTGACACTTCTGCTACTCACACTGTTTCTCAGGAGAACTGAGAATTAAATGTGTGAGATTATGAATACCCCTGTCAGCAGCTTTGTACTTCCAGCTGTACCTACACTAGTTAAATCACCAATGAATGGAGCACATGTTACAGTCACTCAGTAGTGTTAGGTGTTTTCACATTCCCTCTTCTGGCATTTGTCCATTTCATAAAGTTTCTTGCATGGAACTAAACTTGATGAAAAAGTGTTTATCTTCCTGAATTTGCCAGCAAATGTATTCTTGTTGCCACCAATGGCTACCATATCAATAAATATGCCTTGATTCGTCACCTGAAATTCTCATTTTATGTTGTCAATGACCAGTCATAGGTCTTTAAAATGCTGCTCAAGAAATATGGTAAAATGTATAATAAAAGTTACACATGTCATTAATATAATAATGAAATAAAACAAGATATTTTATCATTTAGATTATATTACTGAGTGCAGAAATCACTGCACATTTGTTTATAAAGTGACACTGTTATTTATCATAACACAGCACTACCCTAATAATTATATATAATTATAAAACTGAGAAAATAAGTTTTTGCAAACTGATTTTTCTTAAAATAACACATTAGTTGCATGCAAAATAGCTGCTGGGTTTGTGTAAGTGGTTTGTTCATTTTAGTACACTCTTTTCTTCAGATGTCCCACTTAAGGTCACAGACTTTATAATCAGTCTTTTGTTTCTGGTTAATTTAATAATGATATTTTCCCCACCATTATCCATTATTATGTAGATGCATTGAGTTTATAATATTGAGAATAATCTAAGCCAAAGCCAGTATAATGAAGTGAACTTGACATGCATTATCTGATTACCTGCTTATTGAGAGTGCTCAGGGGCTGCCCCCTCAGCCCCAGCAGCTTCTGGTTGTCACTTCTAATATTGACAGCTGACATGACCATTCATATTTTTAAAGATTTTTTTGTTATTTGTTTTTTCTTTTAAAAATAGAATCTTGCTCTGTTGCCCAGACCGGAATGCAGTAGTGTGATTATAGCTCACTACAGGCTTGAAGGCTCAATAAATGCTCCTTCCTCCACCTCTCAAGTATCTGAAGCTAGAGGTACAAATCACCATGCTGACTTTTTTTTTTAGACACTGAGTATCCCTATGTTTTTCAGGCTGGTTTCAATCTCCTAGCTTCAAGTGATCCTTCCTCCTCAGCTTCCCAAAGTATTGAGATTATAGATGTGAGCCACTGTGCCTAGCCCAGTAAAAATTTTATAAACTTTTAATGTATCAGATAGAACCCAATTATCCTTTGCACGCCAATCTGCCTAGAGATGACCCCTCTGGTCTTTTTTCTATACCATTTCTCCAAGGTAAACATCATATTACTTCAAATCCCATGATTTTTGTATAGTGGAGTTGCCACATATATCAAATAAAACTACAGAATACAAAATTCACTTTAAAATTTAAATTTAAAAAATGACTTTGGAGCACACTCATATGCTGTTAACACTTATCAGTTATTACAATCAGAGAGTAAAGATGAATTTTCCAAAACAAATAATAAAAATATATTTTAGCTGTCCATTCTGATCAATGATAACCATGGTCTTCTCTTGACCATTCTCAACACCAATGACCTCAAGAAACCTGCTGGAGAAAGACTCCATCTGATGATTCATGATCAAATATTCTCAGTGTGTGGTGGTCATTTACAGAGAGATGGGCATAAAATTCAGGGGATAAGCTGAATACATCATGGGGTAAGATAAAAATTAACATTTTATCTGTTATTTAATCTAAGTTATTTCTTTTTGGTGTATGGTTTATAGTGTATTATATTAATAGAAGTAATTAACAAAGTTTATAAACAGTTGTAAATATATTGCTAGTTCATTTCCAAGTATCCTTTTACTGGAACTCTAATATCGAAATATGAAGACAATTAAATCTTTTTTTTTTTTTTGAGTTGAAGTCTCACTCTGTCACCTAGGCTAGAGTGAAGTGCCATGCTCATGGCCACCTCAGCCTTGACCTGCTGAGCTCAGGCAATCCTACCACCTCAGCCTTCCAAGTAGCTGGGACCACAAGTATGCGACGCCATGCCTGGTTGATTTTTTTATTTATTGTAGAGACAAGGTCTTGCCATGTTGCTCAGGCTGGTCTTGAACCCCTGACCTCAGGCAATCCTCTCGACTCTGCCCCCCAAAGTGCTGGGATTACAGGTGTGAGCCATGACACCTAGCAACAATTAAATCTTTAAGTCAATGATATTCTGGTGCTTTTTCTGGTTCCATCATGAGAGCAAAACCAAACTGAGTTGAGGGAGAGGCATGTGGGACTATCTGGTGTTTGGTTTTGGCAGTAAAGATAAAAACTGTTTACTAGCTTAAGCTTTTGGAGAAAGTAACAATTATTCAGCTACACAATGTATACTTCATAAACTCATACATATTAGGTGGTTTTGCCTGTCAACATTTCTGCATTGTTTTATATATGAAATGGTATAATGATAAGTGATTTTCCATTTTTCCTGGGTCATTAAGCTGAATTGTTCTAATCACTGGATTAAATTAATTTGAAAAAACAATAATGCCTTACCCTGTCAAAATTGTTCAGTGAAATTATGTAAGGTGTTCTGATACTGTAGATATCCTGATAAAATTTGAAAAAAAATTATCTTTACCATTGGAGACTTAAGTATTTTTCAAGGAGATTCCTGTTTTATGTGGAATCTTGAGAAAAAAGATCAACATGTGATCATTTTGATGCAGTTTTAGGGTAGTGATAAAATGATTACAAGTATTACTTATCTTCTTGACAATTCAGTTCTGAACATTAGGAATCCTCTGCTTAGATAAAGAAAATTTACATAGGGGATCTCTGAGATGAAAACTGTACAGGGAGAGAGCCAGGGTCATTTTTAGGTGATACACCTAAGAGGATTTGGGTAAGGACAACCATGCCTTCCAAAGATGTCCATGTCCTAATTCTGAGATTGGGAATATGTTATATGTAATGGAAATATGTATATAAAGTTACATATATATATAAACATAGGATCAGAGTTACTAACCTCCTGTTTAAAAATAGGAATGTTATCCTAAATTATCATGGTAGGTCCAATATAACACAAAGGTCCAGAAATGTAGAAAGGAGATGAAGAAAATCAAGTGTCAAAATGACATCTGTCAAAAAGAAGATCAGATACGATTATATTTTCAACTGTCTATTTTGGTAATCTAGTCACATAAAATTTTATTTACTTCAACAGTATGCATATAACTGAGTCATTTTACATATTCATAGTATCAATGTGCTAAATATAAAGTGAGATCAAGCAGAACAAAAATATTTCTAAAGAGGGACACACAGGTACAATGAGAGTATAGTATACATCTTTGTGTGCTATAAAGCAAAGATTGTGAATATGTTGGTTATATAAATAACACACATGCACATGTGTGTGTTATTTATATGTTATGCTCTGGTATAAAAATATTGCAGAGATTGTCAGGTATTTACATAAGATAATCAAGATTTGTGAAGGGTAAGGCGTAAAATAAAAATGAATTTTATCTGTGATAAATTTGGCTACTGAAGAATATACATCGATGATGCAAATTTTTTTCCAGATATACAAAATATGTATTCTGTATGCCATTAAGAAGAAGACACTTTCCACGTATGTTGTCATTAAAGACTGCCTTTTATTCCCAAGCTGGCATTGGAATCTCAGCCAACATCTTCCTCCTTTTCTTCCGCATCTTCACACTCCTGGATTACAAATCCAAGCCCCATGACCTGATCACCTGTCACTTGGCCTTCATCCACATGGTGCTGCTCCTCACTGTAGTAAATTTCTTTTCTTTAGACATGTTTGAGTCACTGAATTTTTGGAATAACTTCAAGTGTAAAGTATTTCTCTACACAATCAGGGTGATAAGAGGCCTCTCCATCTGTACTACCTGTCTCCTGAGCGTGTTCCAGGTCATCACCATCAGCCCCAGCACCTCCTGGTTGGCAAGATTTAAACGTACATTCACAAATTACACTGTCCATGTTTTCATGTGTTTTTGGTCCCTCAATTTATCTTCCAACAGTTACATAATCATCTACATTGTTGCTTATTCCAATGTGACCCAGACCAATCTATTCAATGTCAGCAAATTCTGCTCAATTTCCCCCATGACCTACATCATCAGGAGCCTGTTTTTTATTCTGACAATATCCAGATGTCTCCTTTGTAGGAATCATGCTGCTCTCAAGTGTGTACGTGGTGATTCTCTTGTCCAGACATCATAGGCGATCCCAGCACCTTTTCAGCTCATGCCTCTCCCCAAGAGACTCCCCAGAGAAAAGGGCCACCTGGAACCTTCTGCTGCTGGTGAGTTACTTTGTGGTCATGTACTTGGTGGACATTATTATTTCAACCTCTTTAGTCATGTTGAGGTTGTATGACCCAGTAATACTGGATATTCAGACACTTGTAGCTAACTTGTATGCGACTGTCTGTCCTTTGGTACAAATCACTTATGATAAAACAATAATCAATATTTTGAAAAATATACGACAAAAGTACCATCAATTTTTAGAAAGGTACGAATAAAAAAGATTATTCTTCCATCAATTAAATTATTCAAGTATCATAGGGTTTTAAAATCTGATTTTAATAAAATTGTGGGATTTCACTTTTATTATGACCAAATATTTTTTAATTTGATGCTGTCAAAGATTATTTGGTATTTTTAGTTCAATGCCCTACAGTAATTAATATTCCTGTATCATTCCTTACTCGTTCATTTTTATTTATAACTGTATACACAAAATTATTTATTTCTTCTCGAAGCATACTCTTAAAAAGCTCCTATTGGTTACATGTGACTCAGTATTTTTTCCAGTTAAAAATATATTAATTTATCTTTTTTTGGTTAAAGGTATTTTAACTAAGTTTCCAATTTTAGCTTTAATAAATTTTCTCTGCTTTGTTAATATTTATCTATCTGTTCTTGGTGCTATACCACTTTGGGGTATTCTATGCTCATTATTGTAAATTATATTTCTTTTTCTCTCACTAATTTTTGTTTCTTTTCTTTTTTGGTGGTGTTCCATTTGATTTTTTTTAAAGCATTCTCTTTTTTTTTGACACATTGCAAAAGTTGGTTGAGAAATTGAGGTTTTGCTTCTGGTATCTCTATCCTGTTCTTTGGTCTCTATGCCTGTTCTTGTACCAATACCAGGCTGTTTTGATTATTGTAGCCTTATAGTAAAATTTGAAGTCTGGAAGTGTGATACCTCCTGCTTTGTTTCTTTTGCTAAGGATTGCTTTGGCTATTCGTGGTCATTTATGTTTTCATATGAATTTCTGTATTGTCATTTCCAGGTCTGAGAAAAATGATGTTGGTCATTTAATGGGTATTGTGTAGAATCTATAAATTGCCTTTGGTAGGATGGACATCATAACAATGTTGATTTTTCCTATCCATAAGCATGGAATATTTTTCCATTTGTTTGTGTCTTCTTGGATTTCTTTGAGCAGTGTTTTGTAGTTCTCATTGTAAAGGGCTTTTACTTCTCTGTTTAGGAAGATGCTGAGGTATTTCTTTTTCTGTGTGACTATTGTGAATGGAGTTGTGCTTTTTATTTGATTCTCTGCCTGCTTGTTGTGGGTGTATAAGAATGCAACTGTCTTTTGCACACTTCTCCAAAGTCCTTTATTAGTGCAAGAAGGTTTTTGACAGATTCTTTTGGATTTTTGAGGTATAAGATCATATCGTCAGCAAAGAGAAATACCTTGACTTCCTCTTTTCCTATTTGGATACTCCTGATTTCCTTCTCTGTCTAATTGCCCTGGCTAGGACTTCCAACACAATGTTGAACAAGAGGAGTGAGAGTAGAAAACGTTGTCTTGTTCCAGTTTTCAGGGGAAATGTTTCCAGTTTCTGTCCAATTAGCAATTTGTTAACTGTGGGTTTATCGTGGATGGCACTTACTATTTTGAGGTATGTTCCTTCTATACCTAGGTGTTTGAGGGTTTTTATCAAGAAGGGATGCTGCATTTTATCAAAAGCTTTTTCTTCATCTAATGATATAATCATGTGGTTCTTGTTTTTACATCTGTTGATGTATTTAATTACATTTATGGTCTTGAAGATGTTGAACCAGCCCTGCATCCTGGGGATGAAGCCTACTTGGTTATGGTAGATGATTTTTGAGAGGTATTTTTGAAACCGATTTGCTAGAATCTTGTTCAGGATTCTTTGCATCTATGTTCATAAGGGATATTGGCCTATAGTTCTCTTTTTTCGTTGGACCTTTACCCAGTTTGGGTATCAGTGTGATGTTTGCTTCATAAAATGATTTGATTTTGGGAGAATTCCATCTTTCTCAATTGCCTGGAACACTTTCAATAGGATTGGTATCAGCCCCTCCTTGTATGTTCTGTAGAATTCTGCTGGAAAGTCATCCAATCCAGGGCTTTTTTTTTTTTTTTTTTTTTTGGTAGTTAATTTTCTTATGACAGAGTCAACTTCCTGGGTTGTTATTGGTCTATTTCATGTCTCAATGTCATCTTGTTTCTACCTGGGGAGGTTGTGTGATGTCAGAAAGTCCTCCATTTCATTGAGGTTAGCAAGTTTGTTTCCATATAGGAGTACATAGTAATCTCTGATAATCTTTTGTATACCTTTGGGGTCAATTGTGATTTGATCTTTTGTATTTCTGACTGTGTTTATTTGGGTTTTTTCTCTCTTCTTCCTGGTCATTTTGGTTAGGGGTCCATCAATCTTATTAATTCTTTCAAAGAGTCAGCTTTTTGTTTTGTTGATGTTTTCTATGATATTTTTGTCTTCTGTGTCCCATATTTGGACTCTTATTTTAGTGATTTGGATTCTTCTGCTAAAGTTATGGTTTTGGTGGTCTTCTCTTTCTAGCTCCTTAGGTGATTTGATAGGCTCTCTACTTGTGATTTTTCCATTTTCCTGATGTGTACTCACAGAGATGTAAATTCCTCTCTTAAAACTGATTTCATGGCATCCCAGAGGTTTTGGTAAGATATTTCTTCATTTTTATTTGTCTCCAGGAATCTTTTAATTTCTTCTTTGATTTCAGTGTTGACCCAGTAGTTGTTTGGCATCATGCTGTTTAGTGTCCATATCTTTGTGTGGGCTTTGGGGAAATTTTTTGGTGTTGATATTTATTTTTATTCCACTGTGATCTGAGAAAGTGCATGGCAACATTTCAATCACACAGAATTTGTTTATGCTTGACTTATGGCCAAGGATGTGATTGCTCTTGGAGTATGTTCCATGTGGTGATGAGTAGAATGTATATTCTGTGGTTGTTGGGTGGAATAATCTGTAGGTGTCTATTAAGTACATTTGGTTTGAGTGTCAAGTTTAGGTTCTGGATCTCCTTGTTGATTTTTTGCCTCGATGAATTTTTATATTACAATAGATATTTAGGTCATTTATTTTAAACTTTTAGATAGTTAGGTGTTTAATGACTTAAAATAGTGCTCAGCACATTGTATGTGCTAAATACTGACTACGCTAATTGTCAAATGATCTTTTGTTCATATTTTTCAAATATAGTATATGTTGCATTTGTTCTTACTAAATTTATTTTTCTGTCTTATCTAAATATTGATAAAAATAGAAGGTAGGCTTAGTTTTCCTACATTATAAATTTGAAGTCAAATGGCAGTTTTATTCCATAAAAATTTTTTAAAATTCAGTAACTCAGTTGTCTCACACAGTAAATATAAATATTAACTAACACAATTATAGCTGTTCTTTCTTCTAACAATTGAGAAAATTTTAAGTAATTTACTGACTGAGCTAAAGCCTCACTTTCTATTTTCATTCTAGCTTTTTCATGTCAAGTTTCTAGAATATCAATTTTTGTAAAGTACTACAAAATAAATATAAATGTCTGTATAGGCACAGTTTATATAAGTAAGCTGAAGAAATAGATTATATGACTAGACATATATAATGAAATAAAATACATGAATAGTCATATAACTAGTACAGAAGAAATATTTATTAAAAACATTTTTATGGAAAATCTCAGTGTTAAATTGCTTAAATTGCAAACCCTACCAATATTTTATAAAAATTATACTGATTTCTAAAAGAACCTTTATCAATAGAGGATGTAACATTTCCCAATTAATCTATTAGACAGTATTGCCATGATACCAAAACCAAAACCAAACAAAAACATCACAAATGCTGTGGACCAACATTTCATATTAATTTAGACCAAGACATTATCAGAAATACTAGTAAATTAAATACAGGAACATATAAAAATTATTACATGACATGACCAAATAAGATTTTTTCACAAATGCAACATTGGCTTAATATTTTAAAAATCCACAAATATATTAAACAATATTACTTGAACAAAGAAAAAGATAAATAAATAGGCAGAAAAAGTCTGATTAATCCAGCAGCTATTCAAAATCTAGCACCCAACAAACTAATAGAAAGAAACTTTAGAGACCTGCTAAAAGCCATCTATAAAAAAATAAGAGTAAATATATTATTAATGAGGAAAAACTGGGGGCTTTACCCATAAGTTTGGAAACAGGACCAGAATTTTTATTTTTACCACTCTATTTAACATTGTTCTGTAGGTATTTGCCAAAAAATTATATGAGAAAAATAAAAAACATCCTCCAGATGAGAAAAATAGAATAATTTCTTATTGCCATAATGCATAAAAACATGTAAGAAATTTATTTGAAAAACTACTTGAGCTAATAAACAAGTTCATCAATGTCACAGAATACAAAATCAACACACAAAGTTAAATAGCACTTTTATATGATAGCAGTCAACAATCAAAAATTAAATTAAGAAAACTATTTTATTAATAATAGCATCATGAAAACATTTAGAAATAAATTTGACAAAATAATTGCAAGTACTTTACACTAAAATTTATCTAAAGTGTGAAATTTAAAAAATGAACAAATTGAGGTAGTTTCAAAATTCAAGGATATTAGCACTAAGTATTAAGATACAAATGCCTGGGGAGGGGAGGCCAAGATGGCCACCTGAAGACATTGCCCAACGGTAGCTCTCTACAAAGAAACCTATATAGAGACGTATACTTTGAGGGTTGACCTCAAAACCCAAGCTGAGGTCTATCACACAGTCACCTGGGGATGTGAAGGATGAATAGTCTCAAGTTCCAGACACCCTAGAAGTGAATGGGACATGAGATCAAGAGAGCACCACTGGAGACAAAAGGGGGGAATAAAAATGACAGCTTTTCTTCTCTACACATCTCACACAAGCCTCTGCAGTCTCATCCATAGGAGAGATAACCCAGGAACTCTCCCTTAAAAAGCTTATCAGAGCCCGAGCAACAGAACCCATCCAGAATGACCTGTTTCTGAAGACAGACATAGAATTTAGACTGTGAATGGCAAAGATACTCAATAAGATCCATGAGAACATGAATACACAGGTATTCAGCCCACAGAAACAGTGCAGGAAGTGAAAGTTGAGCTGCCCATTGTAAGAAAGGACCAATCTGAACTTCTGGAAATGAATTATCTTCTGGAATTTTAAAATAGAGTAACAAGCTTCAACAGCAGAATCAACTGGGCAGAGGATAGAATCTCAGAGAAATTGATCAAACAATTGAACTAACTTAGTTTGACAAAATCAAGATGAAAAGGCTTAGGAAGAATAGCAAAGTCTACAAGAGGTTTTGGATTATGTGAAGAGAACAAATCTACAATTGATTGGCATCCTAAGAGAAAAGGGGACACTGAGAACAACCTGGAATGAGCACTCCAAGATGTCATCCAAGAAAAAAATTCCCTATCTTGCTAGAGAGGCAGGTATACAGACATAAGAGATTTGGAGAACTTCTGTGAAGTATTAAATGAGAAAATTATTCCCAAGGCACATAACAATCAGATTTGTCAAGGTAAGCAAGAAAGAATAAATTTCAAAGGCAGCCAGAGACAAGGAACAGACAACCTACCAAGAAAGATCCACCAGAATTGCAGCAGACTTCTCAGCAGAAATTCTACAATTCCTAGCAGGGGATTGAGGGGAGAACTGGGGTCCCATCTTTAACATTCTTAAAAAAAAAGGAATTCCAGTCAAATATTTTCTATCTCACCAAGCTCATCATCATTAATGAAGGAGAATTCAAATCCTTCCCATTCATCCAATCCCTCAGAAAATATGCCGTGTCCAGATCAGCCCTCCAGGAGATACTTAAGAAAGTTCTAAGCACACAAACAAAAGAACAATTCCACACATCTCAAAAACATAGACTAGCTCAGAGTTTACAGACCATACAAATCAACCACAAAACCTAAATAGTAGTCTCTCAATAGCAATATGACAGAAACAAACCCCATATATCAATAACTAAATTAAATGTGAACAGACTGCTGCCTTTGGGAAACCCACCTCACTGCAAATGACACCTGCAGGCTCAAGGTAAAAAGCTGGAGAAAAATCCTCCAAACACATGAAAAAATAAAAAGGAGCAAGAGCAGCTACTCTTATATCAGACAAAACAGATTTTAGACCAATAAAAGTTAGAAAGGACATAGAAGGGCACTACATAATGAGAAAGGGCTCAATTCATCAGAAAATAATAGCCATATTGAATAGGCATCCAAATTTATAAAATAATTGCTAATTAAACTAAGAGAAGACATAGACAGCCATACAATTATAGTCAGAAATTTTAATACCCCACTAACAGCATAAGACAAAAAACTAACAAAGAAATCTGGAGCCTTAACTCAACACTAGACCAATGGAACCTAACAGACATCTACAGAATGCTTCACCCCAAAACTGCAATATATATTCTTCTCATCAACACATGAAACAAACTCCAAGATCGATCACATAAATAAATCATGTGTGAACAAATTTCGAAAGGTCAGACTGGATGTGGTAACTTATGCCTGTAAGCCTAGCACTTTGGGAGGCTGCAGTGGGAGGATTCCTTGAGCTCAAAAGTTCGAGATCCACCTAGGCAATATAGCAAGATCTACTCTCACAAAAAAAAAAAAAATCAAAAAATTAACCAGATATGGTGGTGCATGCCTATAGTCTAAGCTACTTGGCAGACTGAGATGGAAAGATTGCCTTAATCCAGAAGATCAAGGCTACAATGAGCAGTGATCATGTCACTGCTTTCTAGTCTTTCCAACTCAAAATACCAAAATTTAAATTTTTTTTTTAAAGTTTGAAATTATACCAATGATCTCAGACCACAGTGGAATAAAAATAAATATAATCACCAACAGGAATCCTCCCCAATAAAACAAACAAATACATGGAAATTTAAAAAAAACAATGCATCTGAATAATTTTGGATGAACACAGAAATCAAGGAAGCAATCAAAGGATTTCTAGAAACAAACGAAAACAAAGACACAATGCACCAAAACCTCTGGGACACTACAAAAGTGGTGCTGAAAGGGAAGTTTATAACATTGCATGCATATATCTAGAAAGCAGAGGGATCTCAAGGAAACAGTCTAATGTTTTACCTATGGGAGCTGTAAAGAAAGAAGCAACTAAATCCCAGAATTAGTACAAAAATGAAAATAATTAAAATAAAATCACAGCTAAATGAAATAGAGACCCAAAGTAATCATACAAAGGATTAATGACACAAAAACCTGGTTTCTTTAAAGGATAAATATGATTGACAGATCCCCTGGCCAACAACAAAAGAGAGGGAGAGAGAGAAAATTTGAATAAACTCAATTAGAAATGAAAAAGGTAATGCTACAATGGACCGTGAAAAAATGCAAAAGATTATAAGTGATTATAAGATTACAAACATCTATATACAAGTAAACTAGAAAATCTAAAGGAGGAAATGGAGAAATTCCTGGCATCACATAACCTCCCAAGATTAAAACAGGAGGAAACTGAAACCTTAAACCTTAAACAGACCAATGAATCAACTCAGTATAAGAAATCTCCCTGCCAATAATAATAATAACAATAATAATAATAAACATGCCCTGGGCTAGATGGTTTCTCAGATGAATTATACCAGATGTATAAGGAAGAACTAATACTAATGCTATTGAGAGTATTCCAAGCAATCAAGAAGGAAGGAATTCTCCATAGCTCATTATATGAAGGCAACATCATCCTGATACCCCAAAATGGCAAAACTCAAAAGAAAATAAAAAAGAAAACTATCAGCCAATTTCCCTGATGAACATAGATGCAAAAACATTTCAACAATATTGAAGCAAATTACATTCAACAGCACATTTCAAGGTTCATTCACAATGATCTGGTGGTCTTCCTTCCTGGGATGCAGGAAAGCAATAAATGTAATACATCACATAAACAGGTGTAAAACCAAGAGCCGCATGATTATCTCATTAGATGCAAGAAAACTTTAATAAAAATCCAACATCTCTTCTTGATAAAAACTCTAAAATACCTAGGCATCAAAGAAACATTTCTTAAAAGAATAAGTGCCATCTATGACAACCTACAACCAGCACCATGCTTAATGGACAGAAGCTCATAGCATCTCCCCTAAGAACTGAACAAGACAAGGATGCCTGCTCTCGACCCTCTTATTTAACATAGTACTGGAAATCCTAGCTAGAGCAATAAGGCCAGGGAAAGAGATAGGGGTATCCAAATAGGAAAAGAGAAAGTTGTTATCCCTTTTTGCAGATAATATGAAAACCCTGGGTAGTTGGTCAAAAACCTCCTTGGCATTGATAAATGACTTTAGTAAAGTCTTGGGATACAAAAATTGATGTGTGCGCTGGGCTCGGTGGCTCAGCCTGTAATCCTGCGCCTTTGGGAGGCTGAGGTGAGTGGATTGCCTGAGCCCACGGGTTCGAGACCCGCCTGGGCAGCGAGACCTCATCTCTACAATAAATCAAAAAATCAGCCGGGCGTGGTAGCGCATGCCTGTAATTCCGGCTACTTGGAAGGCTGAGGCAGAAGGATCGCCGGAGCCCAGCAGGTCGAGGCTGCGGTGGCCGGGAGCGGCCACTGCACTCCAGTCTGGGCGACAGAGTGAGACTCCAACTCAAAAAAAAAAAAAAAATTGATATGCAAAAACAGTTGCATTTCTATACACCAACAATCAGCAGGTTGATAATAAAATAAAAATCACAATCCCATTTCACAACATTCCCCCCCACACACACAACACATCAACACATATACACACACCAAAATACCTCGGCATCCATCTAACCAAAGTGATGAAAGGCTTTTACAATGAGAACGACAAAACACACTCGATGAAATCAAGAACAACACAAAACAATGGAAAAACACTCCATGCTCATGAATTGGAATAATCAATATTGTCAAGATGCTCATTCTACCCAAGGCAATTTACAGATTCGATGCAATCCCTGTCAAATTACCAGCATCATTTTTCAGAGATTTGTAAAAGGCAGTACAGAAATTCATATAGAAGCAAAAAAGAGTTTAAACAACTAAAGCTATTGCAGCAAAAGGAACAAGCTGGAGCATCACACTTCCAGACTTCAAAACTTACTACAAGGATAAAGTATCCAAGATAGCATGGGTAGAGGAACAAAAATAGAAACATAGACCAATGGAACAGGACAGAGAATCCAGGAAACAAACCACAGACCTTCAACCAACTTATCTTCGACAAGGCTGACAAAAACAAACATTGAGGTAAGGATATCATATTTGGCAAATGGTAAGGATATCATATTTAGCAAATGGTGCTAGGGAAACTGGCTAATCACATGCAGAGGAGTGAAACTGAACACTTACTCCATCATCATATACACCAATTAACTCAAAATGGATCTGACTTAAATGTGAAACCTCAAACTATAATAATCTTAGAAGAAAACTTAGGGAACACCCTCCTAAGTGATCCCTAGACAACAAATTCATGGCCAAGCCTTCAAAAGCAATTGCAGTAAAATCTGAAATTGATTGGTAGTATATCAAACTAAAAAGTTTTTTCATAGCTAAAGAAACAACAAGAAAATAAACAGACAACACACATAATGGCGGGGGGTGCAGAGCAGGGGACATTTACAAGCTACACATCTGAAAAAGTCCTAATTTTTAGGATCTATAAGGAACTCAAGCAAACTGACAAAAGAAAAAAAAAAAGCCCATTAAAACGTTGCCAAATAACATGAACAGGCATTGCTCACATGCAAAGAGCCAACAAACATAGGAAAAAATGCTCAGTTTCATTAATCAGAGAAATGCAAACCAAAACTATAATGACGTACCACCACGCATCAGTTAGGATGGCTGTCATTAAAAAGTAAAAAAAAAAGTAAGGTTGTGGAGGAAAATGAATGCTTCTACACAGCTGATGAGAATGTAAGTTAGTTCAACTTTTGTGGAAAGCAGTGTGACATTTTCTCAAAGAACTAAAAATTGAGACACCATATAGCTCAGCAATCCCACTTCTGGGAATACACCTAGAAGAACATAAATTACCCTACCAAAAGACACCTCCACATGTCTATTTATTGCAGCACTGTTCACAACAGCAAAAACATGGAACCAAACCAGATGCCCATCAAAAGCATACTGAATAAAGAAAATGCGGTACATATGCCCAATGAAATACTATGCAGCCATAAAGAAGAAAAAAATCATGCTTTGTTGCAGCATTCTGCTGGAGACCATCATTCTAAGTGAACTGTCACAGAAACTAAAAACTATTCTTCTGAGTAGAGGTTTCCTTTCCATCCACTGCAGTGCATCTTTCCAAACTGGTTGGGGCATAGGAGTAGCAATATACTGGCATTCTGCCTCTTATGTCAGCTGCCATGACTCAAGGCTGTGTCCTTTAGAAAAAAGAGCCCCTCACCAGCATAGATCTGGTGCAGGGGACATTTTGTTTATTCCAAAATCAGTAGTACATAAACTACCTGTGACCCTGAAATTCAGGGACCACTCAGAAACAGAAGATTGGGATGAGCACTGTTCTTACCAAGATATCTTATTTTGATGTGAACATCCAGGCTGTCATGGTAGAGCATTCTGCCACCCTGTTCTCAGTCTCCTCTGTTGTTTCTACTCATAGGGATATTTTACTTTACACACTCAGCATTAGAATGTGTGGAATAAAATGAATATTCTTAGCAATTGACATCGTTTTACTTCTGTGACAGTCATCAACCATATCTTTGTTATAGTAACCCTAACTTTAACCTTAATTATCACTACCATATTTGTGATATACTTTCTTGGTATTTCCTGGTATAAACATCAGAAACCTCTTGAGTCAGCAAGAATACATTAGGTAATCTTACTTAGAAATGAAAAAAAAATTGAAGTTATTGTTGAACTTCAGTTTTGTTGGCAAGGTCTTAGAGCAGACAACCCACCTGGGCAAGGTTGCCTAAGAAAATGAGCTCCCAAATGGGAAAGTTTGAAAAAGCAGCTGCTCCTTACTTTGTTGTTTTCCAGGAACTAGGTAATTTTAGTTGTCTCTTTGGTAGTTCCACTTTCTAAAAATCCCAGGGCTAGGGATATCCTGTTTCTATAGGTGATATGACAATTATGGGCCTGGAGGAAAACAAAATGTCAGCGTCCCTTCCTTATAACCATGTCTTAGCGACCACAATTCACAGACATAAAATAACTGAGACTCAGTTGGATGAGTGTTTCTCAGCTTCCATAAGAGCAAGAGCTCAAGACTCAGGTGGGTAGTGGGAAGAGACAAAATTTTCGCACTGGTGTCTGTAATTCACAATTGTGTTCCTATATCTCACTAAATTATAACTAATTAGTAGGTGTTTCCAGGTGAAATACAAAAATCATTACTATTAAGAGCACATAAATTAATAATTTTAGGAAGAAAACTAGTCATTTTATGCTGTATTAGAAATAGAATTTTGACTATTTCCTACTTTAAAAGATTAACACAATAAATAATTTTATAACATTCTTATCTTAAGCCACAATAATATGAACTAATCAAAATAATTTAATCATATGTCTTTTTTAAGTTTGAGGATATTTTACCATGTCTTTAATACTATAAAGCCTATTTAGGTAATGATATCAAAATTTCTGATTTGCAACGTTGAATAACATACCATTCCCTTATAAATATATCATCTAAATTTACTATTGTTATTTCTTGCTCTAAAAGTTTCAGATTGTATTTAGCTCAATAAAACATATTTACAAAAATGACAAGTAGACCAGTTATGGTGACTCATGCCTGTTTCCCAGCATTTTGGGTGGTTGAGATATGAGGATTGCTTAGGTTCAGGAACTTGAAACCAGTCTGGATAACATAGCAAGATCTCATCTCTACAAAATAGAAAATAAAAAAATTAGCCTGGCATGGTGTCATGTGCCTGTAGTCCTAGTTAAACCAGAGGCTGGAACTGGAGGACTGCCTGTGCCCAGGGGGTCAAGTGATCTGTGACAGTGCCACTGCACTCTAGCCGGGGTAACAGAGTGAGACCATGACTCAAAAAAGAAAAGAAAAGTAAATTCTAATTTAATTGTTGAAATTCCCAAGTTAATATTATCTGAATTCAGTAAGGTTATATACGGTATTCTTGTATCTATGTGTCCTTAAAATAGAAAACAGAGAGAATGGAATCAAAACTGTTGAAAACAGAAAGGAATAAATATGATGATAAAAACTGTGCATTTCTGGCTCGTGCAGGACATCAAAACATCAACAAACCTATTCAGTAAAAAAAGCTTCGCAGCTCATGAACATCAGAGAGTTTTAAATGTGTCTTAAAATATTGTTTTTGTTACAAGTCCCTGAATGTCATGCATGGAAGGAGGGATACCTAAAATAACGGGTCTTGACTGATCCTGATCGAACTTCCTGAGGACATGCTTCCATTGTTTTCTAATACAATATTTCACACACTTCATATGACTATTATTTTTTCATTAATATGATGTATAAGGATATGATGGTAAAAGACTTTAAGTGTCTTTAGGGAAAAAAGTGTTTTATTTTGCTCATACTTTTTTGTTTTAATAGTCAGAGAAACGCACTGCTAGGAAGATTCTAAAGTTTCCAAAAATGTATTGCTCAGTATTTGTGCTCAATCCCCTTTCTGTCTCCTATGTCTGCAGCAACACTCCCTGTGCCCATGTTTTTCCTTAGATTAGCCAAGAATCCAGTCTTGAGATTACAAATAACCTTAGCTAGTGGGCACTGTGCTTCCAGATGCACCCTACTCTAAGTTAAATTACTTAGATTTGTAGATGCATATCAGTTTCTCAATAGTATTTGAAACCACTTTTTTTGCCATTTGTACATTTCACAGATAATTTTCATGGAACTATACTAGCTGGGAAATGTATTTCCTTTTCTGATGTTGACAGCTGTGTTTCTCCAGTTGCCAAATATTGCCAATGAGTTGACAAACTCTCCTCCCCAAAATTCAGGTCATCTGCAATTCTCATAATCACTTTATGCTGTTGATAGCCAGTCATATGTTTTACAATGCTGTACATAGAATATGGTAAACTTGGTAAGAAATTTCGACACTTTTGACTATAATAAAACACAGGGCGTCATGTTGTAATATAGATTTATACCTGAATATATGTCAGGCAGCATACATAGTACTGAATTAAAATAACATTATTCATAACATAATAAAATTCTAAATAATAGGTACCATAAATATGAGAAAATAAATTTTATCAAATTTTATTTTCTCTAAAATAACATATTCTCTAATGCAAAAATGGCATCTTTCTTTTATTACATTTCTTCTTTTTTTTGGACACCTGACCTAAGCCCTTGGCCTCTATGATCAATCTTTCATTCCTGACTCATTTAATGATGTGGTATTTTCTAAAATTTCTGTTGTTGTACATATGCTTTCGGGCTTACAATATTAAGAGTAGCCTAAGATGAAAGTGAGAATAGGAAGATGAACTCAATCTGCAGTGTCTCTCAGAGTGCCCTGGGGCTTCATCTTCAGCCCAAGGACAAACTATCACTGCTCATAGAGAGTGCTCAGGTGTGCATTCAGACTTATAGGTTTGTGTGGGGTTTTATAGAACCCAATTCTTGTTTACACTCAGACAACTTATATGACAACAACCTCGTGTTGTATTCCATTTTCCCCAGGTCTATACCATGTTTTCAGATCTCATGGTTTTATATTTTGTCAGAAGTACCAGATTTATCATGTCCCTTTACTAGGTTAAACATTCGGAGGAAGAATAAAAATGTATATTAAATTAACTCCTTTATAAACTCAAGCATATCAGGGAATTTTAGAATAATGTCTGCCTCATTCAAGATTTCTGAGTATGAACCAAATACACTGACTGTCACATTATTTGCACTGCCTTATGTATTTGTACTCATTGGCCAGTGCAGTTTTAAGTTACCTTGAGAACAATTGAACCATTAATTAAATTTAATGGGTGTGGGGGTTCTTTTTTAAGCATGATACAGCTAAATTGTTTTAAGCCCAGTATTGAATTGATTTCATAAAATAATAATTAAAATGTAGGACACCTACTTAACATTTAAAATTTAGAAAGACAACACATTTTTAGTATAGCTATAAAATATTTAAATATTTAAGTATAATATTTTATGTAATGCTTGGGAGATGGATTACATATGCATATATATACACATACATGTATATATATTTATATACTATCCTTATCTAAAATATATATTTAACTGACTCTCTTGTATTTTGTTGACCCCAGTCCACAAGAATAATAGTCATCCTGAGCCTGGAATTAGCACCAATATCATCTAGAGCAGGCCTATCCAACTCACAGGCTGCATGCAGCAGAGGACAGCTAGTAATGTGGCACCATTGTTCTCAATTTTCTAAACCTTATAATTAAGATATTTTTTAAAAAGTAGTTTTTTCATATGCATATACACTAACTGTATTATATAATTTGTGTGTGGCCCAAGGCAATTCCTCTTACTTGATGCAGCCCAGGGAAGCCAAAAGATTGGACACCTCCGCTCTAATGTCTCAATGGAGAAGGAGGTTACAGGACACTCTAACAGATATACTCTTTTTCACTATGTGATAGTTATTTACTGAGTAGAGCTATACATTAGAGGCAATGAGCTGAATGTTCCTTGGGTTGAGAGAAAAATATATTAAAATTCTCGGCTGGGATCGGTGGCTCAGCCTGTAATTCCTGCACTTTGGGAGGCCGAGGCAAGTGGATTGCCTGAGTCTGTGGGTTTGAGACCAGCCCAGGCAACTTGGCGAGACCTCGTCTCTACGATTAAAAAAAAAAAATAGCCAGGTGTGGTAGTGCACGCCTGTAGCTCCAGCTACTTGGAAGGCTGAGGCAGAAGGATCACCAGAACCCATCCAGAGCAACTAATATGAGATTGTACTTTCTAAATTATTCATTGGAAATGTTACAAAATTTCTGATACAGAGATTTCTTTATAAATAAGCTTATTTACTGAACAACTATTATTTTTACAGGCATGGAAAGGTAGCCTGTACTAAGTGTCAAGAAAAGAATCACCACATGAGCATTTTGATGCAACCTTATGGACATCATAAAGTGCATAAATGTAACATTTGTCTTTTTGAAAAGTGAGGGCATAACTTTAGCAATTCTCTCCTGAGATGAAGAGAATATATATATAAGGGCTTTCTGGTATGGACACTATGCTGGGAGAGACCGGACCATATTGAGCAGATAGTTACAACAAAGGTATCTACATCTTAATATCCATATGTAACCAGTGTTTGGCTTCCACTTGTAAGTGAGAACACGTGATATTTGGTTTTCTGTTTCTGGGTTAGTTTACTTCTTTATCTCAAGATCTTGCAAACATATTAGGTAATATGACAAAGGGAAATTAAGGTGCAGACAGCATCTAGGCTACTAAGCAGCTCACATTCATACACGAGTAAAATATTTCACATAGATGTTTTTCAGCAGAACAATGTCTCATAAAAATCCCATTTTTCCTCATTTAAAATGTCACCACTGATATCTACCATATAGCAATATTATTTGTAGAGTTTAAATACTTACTTACTCTTGCCTGTGATCCCAGCACTTTTGGAGGCCAAGGTGGGAGAGTTACTTGAGTCCAGGAATTTGAAACCAGACTAGGCAACATAACAAGATCTCTACAAAAAAAATAATAAAAAGTAAAGAATTAGCCAGTCATAGTGGCTCACACTTGTAGTCCCAGCTACTCAGGAGACTGAGGGAGAAGGATCGCCTGAGCCCAGGAGGTCAAGGCTGTGGTCAGCCATGATCATGCCACTGCACTCCAGCCTAGGTGACAGAGTGAGACCCTGACTCAAAAACATAATAAATAAACAAATAAATATTGTCTTAATAACTGTATATTTATATTTTGCACATATTTCTTGAATGATAGTTCAACAGTTTAATTAATAATAATTTAATTTGCTATTCATATATATCCAGAATTACTGTTTTTATGTAACATTGAGTTAGTATTGGTAGAACCAATCATGTGAATTGAGGTCCTTTGGCTCCAGTTTAAATGCTTGCTCCATAGCACTTCTCTGTAAATGTAAACCCAGTTTGAATTTTCTGTTTACTACAGTGGTTATTTTAAATTATATTAAATACAATTTTTTTGTGGTTAGATATTTATCAGTTACACTTTGCTTGATGGTTTCTGTTGGTATTTCATAGTACTCAAAACTATCACCTGTAAATTTTCTTCTTTCATGAGGCTAATACTTTTCCAAGTCCAAATCTTTGGAATTTTAATAATTTTTCCTAGGGTTTAGGACTTATTTTTATCCTCAATTTAGTGCTAAAAACCACTATTCATTTGTCTACATGATTAATCAAACTTCTAATAAAGCTACTAAACACTATCCATGCTTGTTTATTTGTTTTATATTAGAACAGTTGGATTCTATGATGGTTGCTATGTCACCTAATATAATTAATTGTGAATTGTTAATTTCTCACTTACATAAAATTCTTTGTTATTAAATGCCTACACATAAATGAATTGGAAGTGTGCCTAACATATTGTGTATCCTAAGTATTAAACGTTCTGATTCATCAGGTTTTAATCTCTTGATACAATTCTTCATTCACTGGGTTATTTTGTATTTGCTTTTATTCAAATTTATATTTTTGTCCAGTTCAAGTACTGATGAAAATAAAAAAGAGAGATGTAGGCTTAGCCTGTCATTTTGGACAGAATTGGCAGTTTCCTAATTTACCTTATAACTTTGCATCCTTTTCTGAGGAAAATGTTAGTGTGTTTTCAGCTGTATGCAGTACAGTTGTATCATAACATATGTGTATGTGTGTACATATTATATTTATATATAAATACATGCAAATATGCTCATAAGAAAATAAGAAATAAATTATAATAATAGTTCTGGTTTTATAACTGGCCATGTGTTTGTAATAGGTATTGATAACTAAGTTATTTCACTGTACATTCAATATTTCCTTTGCCTTCAGCAACCACCCCAGCTGGTTGTGGATCTTTACCTAGTGAGTATCCCAATCTTCATTTTTGACAGATTTGTGTTATTCGCAGTCCCATTTGGTTTGTGTTGCTGCAGTTTTCCATAAAATTTAATAAACTGTTATGGTAATATGAGGAGTCACTCTAAGGAATCTTACGTATTCCAGACAAACTCTTCATTATCTCTATTGTAGAAAAGTAGTCCAATTTCTCCATGGTTATAAGGATCAATCACCCCAGCCAACACAGTAACGTTCTTTTTTGCCTATTGATTGAGAGGCATGAAGAGCCAAAATGTCTGGGTAGTAGTCTTAACTTCCAGTTTAATGGAATCATTGTTGTGTCTCCTGTTAGAAGTATTCCTCCCTTTGGGACTAAAAGACCACTGGACCAGCAGAGTGTAAAGTTGTTAGGACAGGATTTGCTATTGGATCAATAGGTAGTAATAGTGACTGGTGCCTCCCCCATATCCAAACCTTGATTTCTGGACCAGTGAACCTTGGCTGTGTGAGAAACAGCACCATATATTAAACATTAATTCAGAGCATAAAAGATTTCTAAAGAACCTTGGCACAGCCCTGTAAAGCATTGCCACCTAGCTGATTGTAACTGACTCTTCAAAAGGCCCCTATACCATTCTATCAGACCAGCTGATTCAGGAAGGTGAGAATATGGTAAGACCAGTGAATTCCATGAGTACGAATCATTGTCACACTTTATTTGCTGCAAACTGAGTTCTTTGACCATAAACAGTGTTTGTAAAATATCATGCTGGTGGCTAAGAAATTATGTAAGTCAATGGATGGTATTTTTGGTAGAAGCATTGCATCCAGGGAAGGCAAATCTATATCCAGAGTAAGTGCCATTTCTGGTAAGAACAAAATATTGCCTCTTTCATAATGGAAGTGGTTCCATGTAATCAATCTGCTACCCAGTTGCTGGTTGATCACTACAGTGAATGGTAACATATTAGAATCTCTGCACTGGCCTGGCAGATTGGCACTCCGTGATAGCTGTAGGTAGGCTGATCCTGATGAGTGGCAGTCCATATTGCTGAGTCCATGCATAATCTCCATGCCACTATGCCCATTTTGGTCATGAGCCCATTGGTTGATGACATACTTGACTTGGGAAAGAGGTTCATCTGTGGGATTATGTCTGAACGCTTCTTCAGAATCCCACCCAGGTGGAATGATGAGGCTGCGCCACAGAGCCTTGGTTGGCCCCTGATAGGCAGTCCCCTGCCATCCCAGGCTGACAGGTATCCACAAAAGAGATCACCCTATCCACCTGATTATTAAAATCCTCCTCTGCTAAAGTCACCCTTTGCGAGCATTCACATAGGACATAAATATCTTCACGTTTTTCCTTCTCATGAGATTTTATCCACATATGTCTTCAAATTTCCTTGTTATTAATTTTCTAATTATGTATCATCAATGTCCTCCACCATCTAGCGGAACCATTGGCTGCAGCCCATTAACAGTATACAAATGCACATCTGGCGATTTCTCTTTACAAATAAAATAAACAATGAGGTGCATTTCTTAAAATTCTGCCCCCTGAAAGAATTTCTTTTCACCTCTTCATTCAGGGTTGTCCCAGAAAAAGGCTGTAGTGCTGCAGCTGTCTACTTCTGGGTGGTGTCTGCATATTGTGCATAACCTGCTCAGGTTTTCTCCCCCTTGTCCCTTGTTCATAGGGACCTCCCCATGAGGCCAGAGGTGTAGAAATGAGGTCATTAGGAGAGAGGTGAAAGTGTAGTACAAGTGCAGAACATAGGAATTTGGGCCAGCTCATGTAACCTACTTGGTCCTACAGGGTCTGCTGTAGTTGAGTCTCCTATATCCCACTGCCATTGAATGACAGAGGGCTGCTGTGCATGCCTATTTTTATGGTTCACTGGGTCGGATATGACACTCAGTTTATGACAGGCAGTTCAGGTCACATGGTAATGTGGTGGCCCATAGTTAAACATGGAGTCTCTACTGAGGCTCAGTTCAAGTTTTGCTAAAATTAAAATTTGTTTCTCAAAAGAAAAGAGTCATTATCTGCAGAAGAACTCAAGGTTCTGCTACAAAATTATAAGATCCTACACTTTGCCAGAAGTATAGCAGTCTACCAAATGCCCAAGAACATTTCTCTCTTCCCCAACCTCAAACACAATTGATTCTTCTTGTCATATAGCCCAAGTGGCACATCAACTTGCACGACATCCTGGACTAGTTACAGAACCTTTTCTTTATTTTGTGTCCACTGAAAAGTAGACGCTTTCCATTTGTTAAGTGGGCTGGAGTAACACACTCAAATTAGGATGTGTTCCTCTAAAATCCAAAGACACAAGGTGTTGTGCTACATCTTTTTCTTTTCCTTCTTCCTTCCTTCTTCCTCCTCCTTCTTCTCTTCCTCCTCCTCCTTCTTGTAGAAAGATCTAGATGGAGCAACTTTTTCTTCACCTTAACAAGTGTATGTCATCATGCTCCACACTATTGAACTGCTAGAACTTACACTGATATAGAGTCTTCTGAAATTTTGTCAGATTTATTTTCTACATCCTGGCACATAAATGTCATAGCAGTAAGTCCAGAGTAGCTGCTACGTCTTGCTTACTAGATCCAGGCAGCATAATGTTATAAATTTACTGAGATCTGTGGAAGTGAAAGTTGATAAAAATCTCTGAATCAAATTATGACATAGAGATGGAGAGTTTATATACCCCTGAGATAGAACAGTAAACGTGGATTTTTGTCCTTGCCAGCAGAAATTAAACTATTTTTTATGATTTAGGTTGGACTTGTTCACTTAACCTAGAACTTTTCTTCATATGCAGATCAAATAAAAAGTAGGCTTCCCATGTTTTTACTTCTAGGAACACTGTAATCAACTAGTCAAAACCACAGATCTGAGCAAGTCAGACTACTCTGACGGCTGCTTTGTTTCTGCTGCAGTTACCATAAGGTAAATATATATAATCACCTTTCCTGGGGGTATCTGAATGGAACTATTTAGTCCCTGGCAATCCAGTTATTACCATTGCATTTGGTTCCCAACTCGGTGTCTGCAGGTTCCACTGTATGGTCTGTCCTACAGAAGAGAGTTCACAGTGCTTTTCAGGAACACTGGGTCTCCTCTTGAAAATTTATTTCCCACAGTTATGGTGAAAAGTTTGTCTTCTGGGTAAGCAGGGCTTATATGAGCCATTCAGTCAAACATTCCAATCATCTAAAATTTTATATTCCTTCCTCCATAGTAAACCACAGCAGGTCTGGCATTGCTAGCTCGCATGCTCTGGGCCAACTTGGGTTGATATTTCAGCCAAAGCATAATGAACAAAAATATTTATTTTATTGTTTAAGCTTATGAACCAGAAAAGAAACAAGCAAACAAAACTCCTCACTAAGTGTATACAAATAGTTTCTTTCCCTTTAACAGTGCTGTTTTTCAGAATCTCTTCTAACTGAAACACACAGAATAATTCATTAATTTTTAAAACTCTGACATTCTTACTGAATAAAATCAAAATACTAACCTAATTAATGTGAAAAAAGTTGTATTTAAGAAGAAAAACTCTTGAAACTCATTTCAACAGTAAGACTGAGAATGCATGCTTGCTAATAGGATTGTGCTCAGTATAGTATTAAGAAAAGAGAAAAAAATTACTACCTTCTTAAATACTTGGCATATTGAGAGGGGAAGGCCGAGATGGCCAACTGAAGACATCACACAATTAAAGCTCTCAGCAAAGAAATCTATATGAAGTAGCAGACTTTGAGGGTCAACCTAGAACATCAAGCTGAGATGTATCAGATAATCACGGAAGCATGTGAATGATTAACAGTTCCAAGCCCTGGACACCCCTAGAAGCAGCCTCAACAAGAAATTGGGAGCGCACCTTTGGGGACAGAAGGGGTGAGTGAAAATGACAGCTTGTTTTTCTCTACACACTTTATGCAAGGCTTCTAAGTCTCAACCGAGGGAGAGAGAGCCCAGAACCTCCCCCTTGCACTCCTCCCATACCAGCTGGGTGAGGACATCTGCCCTAGAGACAGAGGCACTGGTAGGAGTCACATGGAGCCTGGAAGAGTCACATGGAGGCACCGGTAGGAGTCACATGGAGCTTGGAAAACCTTAGTTCTTAGGATCCTGTGCCACAGCCACCAATGCCCTCACTGACAGAAAACATCCTGCAGCAGTGGTCTATGCTGTGTGGGCACTCCCACTCCCTCCTTCCTCAGCATCCAGCAGGGGCAATGTGGCCACTTCAAGGATGTTTCTCCAGCACGAACAGCCACTGTGCCCAGGTCAGGACTGCAGATGCAGCTTGAACTTAGGGGCCACCGTTGTTGCCATAGCCTCTCCCATAGAGCAGGAGAGTATCCAAGAGGCAGCAGTGGTGGTAGCCCCACACACCTGTAGACTCAAGGAGTAATAACAACCCCCTGATGCTTCCCTTCTATCCTTGGGTAAAAGGAGCAGTCCTACTCAGATGAGAGGAGGCTACTGCGCACTCCCAAGAGCACCTGAGCCAGAGTAGAGTTGCAGGGTTCTGCCTGGTTGCTTGTCATTCCTGCTGCTAAGACATGCATCTGAAGAGGAGGCTGCCAGAGCTCCAGCCAGGGCCCCTATCACCTGTTCTGGAGGGAGAGGAAAGCCTCTGAAATACAGAGGGTGCCAAAAAAATGTATATACATTTTAAGAAAGGAAAAAACTGTATTAAAATTGTAACACCCAATAAGATGAATAGAAGTCATGTTTGACTTCTGCAATTACAAGAGGTGCTCAAAGTGGTTATCATCAGCGTCCAGACACTTCTGGTTATGGCAAACAACTCTTAACATCTCTTAAAATGTGTATACATTTTTTGGCATCCCCTGTAGAGGAAAAGTCTCACCCTGCTCCCTCCACACTGCACGAGAGAAGCAGTTTCTGATTATTTCACTGTAGTTAACCACCCTTCTTGCCACTGCTACCTCCACCACAGGCAGACCACAGTAGGGAAGTAGTGGGGGCAGAGAGAGCAAACTGCCACCCCTACAGTAGCAACATTATCTAATTTTTAAGAAATAACAAAACAAAAAGAAAACAGAAAGAGCCTGCCCTCACAGATGAGAAAGTTAAAAAAACACAGGCAATCCCTAAAACCTTAACAAGTCAACACCCACAAAAGATCCCAAGCAATGGAACCCATCCAGAACAACCTGAATTCAAACTCAGAGCTGAGGTGGAAGGATTGCTTGAGCCCAGGAGTTCAAGATGAGCCTGGACAACAAAGCAAGACCCTGTCTCTCCAAAAAAAAAAAAAAGTCTTGAGATATCAAGGCAGGAGAATCTCTTAAGGCCAGGAGTTTGAAACCAGCCTGGGCAACAAAGTGAGACACCATCTCTACAAGAAACATAACAAAACTTAAACTTCAAAATCAGTGTATCATTACATAATTTTTCCTCATACTTGTATAGTGCTGAGCCAAAAGAAAATCATATTTAAATGGCTTTTTCCTTGGCAACAAAGATGCTATTTCATACTTCTTAGAAGTTTGGTTAAATGATAATCTCATCAATAGCCAGAAACAACTTTAAAAATAAAAAGAGGAATAAATATTTTATTCATACATATGCATCTTACTCTGTAAAAATATCATATTAAAACAAATTTAATTTTTTGGAAATTTTATGAATGGTAAAAATTTTCCTCCCAGTCAACACTTGTGAGTAAGAGTAATCAGAAAGCCTCACCTAAGGAGGGCACACTGTTTTCCATAGAGGTTGAACTAGTTTACTCTCCCACCAACAGTGTAGAAGGGTTCCCTTTTCTCTGCATCCTCACCAGCATCTGTTATTGACTTATTAATGATGGCCATTCTTACTGGAGTTAAGTGGTATCTCAATGTGGTTTTGATTTGCATTTCCCTGATGATTACGGAAGCTAAGCATTTTTTCAAGTATCTGTTGACTGTTCGTATGTCTTCTTTTGAGATGTGTCTATTCATGTCTTTTGCCCACTTTTTAAAAGGGCTGTTTATTTTTTTCCTTTTGGCTCATTTGAGCTCCTTGTAGGTCCTGGATGTTAGGCCTTTGCCAGATATACAATTAGCAAATCTTTCTTCCCATTCTGTGGATTGATTCCTCACTCTCTTGATGGTTTCTTTTGCTTTGCAAAAAAGCTTTTCAGTTTGATAGGGTCCCGCTTGTGTATCTTATCTTTTATGGCATATGCATTTGGGGTTATGATCAAGAACTGGTCACCTATTATGTAGTGCCCATGTCTTTGTGTGCTTTGTGGGGGGGGGGTCTTGTTGGTGGTGTTATTTATTTTTATTCCATTGTGGTCAAGAAAATGTATGGTATTATTTCACTCTTACGGTATTTGTTTATGTTTGTTTTATGGCTGAGGATATAGTCAATCTTAGAATATCCTCCATGTGGTGATGAGTAGAATGTATATTCCATGGTTGCTGGGTGGAATGTTCTATAAATATCTATTAAGACCACTTGATCAAGCATCAAGTTGAGGTCCCGGATCTCCTTATTGATTTTTTGCCTCTATGATATATCTAGGGTTGTTAGTCAGCCTGGGCAACAGGGTTTAAGTCCCCAGTTATGCTTGTGGTGGAGTCAATATCTTGTTTCAGTTTACTTAGTAGTGCTTTATAAATCCTGGTGCTCCTGTGTTGTGTGCATATATGTTTGGGATGGGTATTTCTTGCTGGTATATTGAAACTTTTATCATTATATAGTGCCCTCTGTGTCCTTTTTAATTTTTGATAGCTTGAAGGCTGTTTTGTCTAATATTAAAATCACAACTCCTATCTTTTTTTGTTTTCTGTTCACCTGGAAGTTCATTTTCCACCCTCTAACTTTGAGTCTGTGAGTGTCCTTTGTAATGAGATGTATTTCCTGAAGGCAGCATATTGTTGGGTCATGCTTTTTTCATCCAATTTGTCATTCTATATATTTTCTTTCTTTTTTTTTTTTTTTAGTTGGAGTTTCACTCTGTTGCCCAGACTGGAGTGCAGTGGCTGCTCCTGGCCACTGCAGCCTCGAACTGCTGGGCTCCAGTGATCCTTCCGCCTCAGCCTTCCAAGTAGCTGGAATTACAGGCATGCGCAACCACGCCCAACTGATTTTTTGATTTATTGTAGAGATGAGGTCTCGCTGCCCAGGCGGGTCTCAAACCCATGGGCTCAGGCAATCCACTCACCTCAGCCTCCCACAGGCATGGGATTACAGGCTGAGCCACCAAGCCTGGCTCATTCTATGTATTTTCAGTGGTGCATTTAGTCCATTCACATTCAGGCTGATTATTTAAATGTGAGAGGACATCCCTGTCATAAGGCTCTTATAAATCTGTTTTAGTTTCTTTTTTAACATTTGCATTAATATATATGTATATGTTCATTTTTGCAGGTGTGTTGTATGCTCTTTTGGCTCTGTTTGTGTTCCTGTGAAGTTCATGGTCCTCCTTTTATTTCTGTTTTCTTCTGGGCACAGCACCTTTTTAAGTACCTCCTGTAGAGCTGGTCTGGAGGCAGCATATTCTCTTAGGGATTGGATGTCTGGGAAGGATGTAAATTCTCTGTCACTGATGAAGCTTAGCTTGGTTGGACAGGAAATTCTTGGTTGAAATTGTTTATCTTTTAGAGCATTAAAGATTGGAGTCCAATCCCATGTGGCCTGTAGAGTTTCTTCAGGTCTGGAATGGCTCTGATTGGTCTCCCTGGTAGATAGTCTGACCTTTTTCTCTGGCTTCCCTTTGGATTTTTTCTTTTATATTTTATGTAGGCAAATTACTATGTGTCTAGGGATTGGTATTCTCATAAGATGTCTTTCAGAGGTTTTCTGAATCTCTTGTGCTTGTATAGTCATCTCTCTGGCAAGTTGAGGAAAGTTTTCTTGGATGACTTCATGTTTGTTCCAAGGTGTTCTTCATTTCCCTTTTAACTTCAGGGATACTGATCAGATGTAGGTTTGGCTCCATGATAAAATTACACATCTCTTGGAGAGTCTCTTATTTACACTTAAGTTTTTTTTCTATATTTTTAATAGATTTTTAATTCCAAATTGTGGTCTTCCAGCTCTGAGATTCTCTCTTCTGCTTAGTCAATTCTGCTTACTATGCTTATCAGTTTGTTATCTGTTTTTTGGGTGGAGTTCTTTAATTCCATTATTTCCAAATACACTTTCTGGAGTTTGTCCAACTCTCTTGCAATTTCATTTAGTTTTTGTCCTTGCTTTTCTTGATTTTTATTGACTTCATCCATCCATTCTATGATCTCTGTAAGTATCTTCTGAGTACAATCGTTCTTAGAGTTATCCAATGTTTCTGTTCCAATAGCTGTTTTCTCAGGCACTGTCTCTTTGGGGCTTTGGAAGTTTACCAGTAAATTTCCTTTGACCTTTCCTCATTTGTGGTAGTTCCCTTACCTTTTTCTTTAATTTCATTGCTCAGTCAGAAATGGAGAAGTAGTCATTTCTGTTGTTTGCTCTACCTCCTGTCCTTCCCTGAACTGGGCCTCTGAATTTGTTTGATTATAACATAGGGCTGGGAGTGGGGCATTGTGCTATCTCTTCACAACGCTGAGCACTTACTATGGGTGTGGGCGTGTGCAAGGATTTAGAATCTACTGATCGCTATCTGGAGAATGGGTACACTTGTGTAACCCTTGAGTGCAAGATAAAGTATAAGAGAACAGAGAGGGAAGAGAGAAAAGAAAAAGAACAAGAACAAGCACAAGGAGGAAAGAAAAGGGAAAACAAACCAACCAACAAAACAAAATGAAAACCTAAAAAAAGGGAAAAGTAAATAAACAATAAAAAATAGAAAAGAACAAAAACAAAAAACCATTTATAGTAGAGATTTCTTCACACTTTACCTTCCTTCTTGTAGCGGTTCTGGGACTGCAGGTCTGTGACTGCAGGTCTCTTCGCGGTTGAAATTTGAGATGTTAGAATTTTCACCGCCCTGCTGCATGCGACTGATAGCCGGGCAGGGGAGGTGGGGAGGTGACTTAACTCAGCATCTCCTGGACTCTCTCTGTCTCCCTTTCACAGCCTTGGTCACAACTGCCAAGGCATTCAGTTCACAGTTGGGGGATGGGACCTCTAGCCTCTACCCTGGGCTTCTGATCTCTTTTGCTGCTTGTTGGGGGCGAGTGGTGAGGAGAGGGGAGGCGGGCAGTTAGCACTCACTGTTTTCTTCTGACATCGTGGGTGGGAGAGGCTTCCGAGCTGCACAGGGTCAGCCTCATTTGGACAAAGGCAAGGTGACTTCCCAGCATCACATCCTCCCCTCTGACCAGCCCAGACTCGTCCTCAAGTCCTCCTCCCTACTTCGCCCCATGGCGAGGAGTCAGCAGGGAACCAGCAGCCAGTCTTAGCCATCAAGAGGTGTGCACTGCCCTGCCCCTCCCTCCAGAGTTGTGCACGCCTCCGAGCCCAGCACATGCTGGGATTGTAGTCCATCAGCCCAGCGACTAACTGGGAGCGGTTAAGAGTTGAGGTGAATGGAATGCCTGAGCCCGCGGGTTAGAGACCCGCCTGGGCAACTTGGCGAGACCTCATCTCTACAATAAATAAAAAAATCAGCCGGGCATGGTAGCGCGTGACTGTAATTCCGGCTACTCGGAAGGCTGAGGCGGAAGGATCGCCGGAGCCCAGCAGGTCGAGGCTGCGATGGCCGGAAGCGGCCACTGCACTCCTGTCTGGGCGACTGAGTGAGACTCCAACTCAGAAAAAAAAAAAAAAAAAAAGAGTACAGCAAGCCGAGCCAGGCGCGGCCTCCCGCCTAGCCCTCCAGGGCTGCTCCGCGCCGCAACCTGGTGCAGGCTGGGATTATAGTGCGGCGGCCCGGAGACCAACGGGCTGAGTGCTGAAGAGACTACAGCTCCCAGCATGCCAGGCGAAGACTCCTCTCGCCTTGCCGGGATCCCGGGAGTCAAGAGCCCTTTTGCCATGCCTAGCGGGTCCTGTTTCTAAATCTGGTGCCTGTGGGGAATGAGGATGGTCAGGGCGCAGGTCTCATCCTGTAATTGTGACGTCACGTCTCCATGAGAGATGCCAGCTTCATGACTTGCCCTGGCTGAAGTTTGACTTCTCACAGACCAGCAAGGGGTCAGGGCCCTCTCACAGCTCTCTTGGGGTTGCCATGGTTTTGCTCACTCACCTGGAGCTCAGCTCCCGCTGCCTCTTCCCCCCACTCCTCCTCCACGTTTCTCCCACTTTTCCCCTTCTTTCTCTGCTCCTTCTTATCTTCCCAGCCACACCCCTTCTGCTCTTGTCAGACTCTTCTCACATGCGCAGTGCAGCCCATTTAGGGGTGGAGCTTGCACAGGGTCTAGTAGTTCTCAGGCATCTTGGGAAACACGCGGAAAGGCCCTTGGAGGGGATTTGTCTGAATCCTTCAGTTTACTAAAATGAAAATACCCAGAACGTGGCACTTGCTGTTTTAAGCCACCTTCGCCTCCATTCCTCCTGGCTGCCATAAATCCACCTCTGCACCCAAGGAGCACCCCTTGGTCCCCCAGGGTGGCTGCATGACCCACACCCAGATCAGGCCTGTTGGAGGGACGCTTCTGCCACTGTTAGAGCACACGTCACAGGGAGAGGCCTAGGCCCTGCTTCATTGGTTGGGAATTGCAACATACCTGGAAGGGACCGCTCAAGCCATGTTGGGAGCTACACCTGCCACTTTCCTGACCCTACCCAGACTGGTTTCCAGGACTTGGGTATCCTGCTATGGATCCCTCAGCCATAGTTAACACAGGCCAACAGGACCAAACGGGTCCCTTGATCTTTCCCAAAACAGTAGGCAAGTTTGTGTAGTGAGGTAATACACAATGTCTGCTTTTCTCCCCTGAATAGCATTCCCTTGAAAACTTTTTAAATATCTCTTTTTAAACATAGCTTTGGAAGCATTTTTAATAATTTGCTGTTGGAACTTAGCCCTCAGGGTCAGTAGGGCTCTCCCCTCCCATGGTCAGGATCTTGGTCCTGTTCTGTCCACCCTTCTCCCTCATGTCTATTGTTGGGTGGAGTACAACACAACTCATGGACTTTTTGACTCACCACTGAAAGGAATTTCAGAGCGGCCAGCAAAGTTTTAAAAATAGAATTTTTTAGCAAAAGAGAGGGGAGAGATATATAAAAGAACATCCCTCGGCATGATCTTGGAGAAAGACTACCTTTTTGCTTTTGACAAAAGGACTTAGATATATTTTCGCAATACTTGATATGAAGAGAATAAAGTACATGTATCTGCTGTGGACTGCCTTTGTAGGAGACTTGCCAGACTTCTGAATACACACAAGTTCATGAGCTAAAAAGTGCTCTACTTAACATTTCTACATCCTTGATAAGCAAGGGGTGGGGTTGAGGCTTTTACCTTCAACGTGGAACCTAAAGGATTCCTAGTGATTATTACATTATACTAAACCATGAGATGAAAGTTGGGCTCCACCATTCTTAAATATTGATGGGTTCTTCTTTTGGTAATCTGAGGAGGTGAAGTAGATTTGCAGGTATACATTCCAGCCCACAGGGCAGGTCTGACCTACAGACATAATGTCTGTACACTTCTCCACTTTAAACCAAAAACTGCCTACAAGAAATTTGTCTATCTATATCTAATCTATCCTAACTACCCTGCCTCAACAGTCCTTCATGGCTGTGTCCAGCATCATCAGGTCAGTGAGGAATGTGTCCCAGAAGGGGACGACTTCCTGAGTCATGGGGATGGTGGTGGTGATAAGCACCTATCCTCAGTTGTCCATTCACAGCCCACTCCCTGAATCCCATTAATCTTTATCTCCTGCACTTCCTCCCCAGGCCTCCCACATAAAGTCGCCAGAGACCCCCTGCTGCCTCCCCCAGATCTCTCCCTCCTGCCCCCAGCTGGCCTCCATGGCCCCCAAGGACCCCTTATTCCCACTGTGGTGGGATTTTAGCAATTCACAAGTCGTGTGGTTCTGCCCCCAACCCCTCCCCAAGTCCACGTGAGCCCTGCTCTCCCAGCCCTTGCTCTAGTCTCTACTGGAGGCATTTTGGACCCTGTGGTGATGGGGGAAGGGCTGGGACAAAGGTCCCTTCTCTCTTGATGTAGGAGCTTTCAAGCTGGGAGGGAGAAGAAACCTTGTCCTCTGACCCCTGATGCCACAGGCTCATGCACCATCTTCTGTCTCTCCTGCCTCATCTGGCCTCTCTTGGGTTCTCTACCCAGTATGGCCAACTTGGAGTTTCCTACCTGCAAAGTCAGGGATAAGGTGAGACTACTCTGCCCTCATGCAGTTGCATCCCAGGCCTGTAGCCTCAGACCCTGGGCACCTGGCCTGAATCAGCTGGTGTAATGCTCTCACAATCTCCTGTGAGCTCTGAATCTAGATCCACCCCAGCTCCAACGCTCACTGGGACATCACCTTGGACATGCAACTGGCCTCCCTGAGACTTGCTCATTTGGAAAGTGGGTGGAAACCACATCTGCCTCACAGGGCCTCCTGAGGACTCAGTCTCCTGTAGCTGTCACTGTTGTTCCTAGCATCATCTTTCTGAGGAAGAATCCAGGCATAAGTGTCCTCAAATTCCTTTCCTCCCTGGATCCTCAGCACAACCCAGTGAGGCCAGAACCTCAGGCACATCCTCCCTGTATTGTCCATATGAGGAAACAGAGGACCACAGAGGGCAGTAACTTGCCCTGGGCTTCACAGGACAAGCCTGCTCCTCCCTCACCTGGGGGCTCTGTCCCGGCTGCCTTCACTCCACACCCCAGCACCTCCACTAACCAAGGTCTCATCTTCTAGGCTCTATGGATGCCCCCATCCCCAGCTGTGGTGGGAGAGAGAGTGTATGTCTTGGGAAGCCAGGCTGAATGGTTCCTGCCTACCCCTGCCCCATAGTAATCTGCCTTATGTGTGGGAACTCCATGACCTTAATGGAGTTCCCATGACACTTTCTTCTTCTCCACTCAAGAATTGGTCACCCAAGTGCCATCTCTGAATAAGGCAGGGTGTTCCCAGGATGCCAGGTGGTGACACTTTGCATGCTCATTTACATGGTAGGTTCTGAGATCTGGTCAGGAAGGATCCACTAGAAAGGCATGAGTCCCCAGATACTTCCCATGAGCCATCCAGAGCATGTCAGTGCTCACTGGGCACCAGATGGAAAATTTCATGATGATTGACTAGCAGTGTCTGCAAAGGACAGAGTGGGCAGTTGCAACAACACACATACCTGTCCCAAGTATGCCCATTGGACTCCCGGCCCATGGAAGTCCTCTCTCATCCTCACTCCTGGTGCAGGATGTGAGTTTCCAGGTAGTGCCCTGAACCCTGTGGGCTCCGTGGGATAGGAAAGGAAGCTCAATGAAGGTAAAAATAACTCCATCTTGAATGCTGATCACCATCTTTAGTATATCAGAAGCATCATTTGTTTTTATCCAAGGTTTTGTTTTTGTTTGTTTTTTTTGTTGTTGTTGTTTGAGTTGGAGTCTCACTCTGTCGCCCAGGTTGGAATGCTGTGGCATGCTCATAGCCACTGCAGCCTGGACCTGCTGGGCTCAGGTGATCCTTCTGCCCCAACCTTCCAAGTAGTTGGAATTACAGGTGCACACTATGGCACCCAGCTAATTTTTTTATCCATTGTAGAGGTGAGGTCTTACCAAGTTGCCCTGGCTGGTCTCGAACCTCTGGGCTCAAGCAATCCTCTTGCCCCTGCCTTCCAAAGTGCTGGGATTACAGGCTTGAGCCACCGCGCCCGACCTTTTTTTTTTTTTAAACTGAAGTTTCACTCTGTCATCCAGCCTGGAGTACAGTGGCACAATCGTGGTTCACTGCAGCTTAGAACTTCTGGGCTCATGCAATCCTTCCACTTCAGCCTCCTGAGTAGCTGGTACTACAGGCATGTACCACTGTGCCTGAATAATTTTTTGATTTTTTGCAGAAACAGGGTCTTGCTATGTTGCCTAAGCTATTCTCAAACTCTGGAATTCAAACGATCTTCCCACATTGGCATCCCAAAGTGCTGGGATTATAGAATGAGACACCATGCCTGGCAAAATTTTAATTCTGTTTTCTTCATATTTATTTGATAATTCTGGCAACTCCATCATGGAAAAATCATGAGATTTGTGATAATATGTTGAGAAACTGGGAGTAATGAAACAGAAGAAGAATCCATGGAAGCTACTTATATTTTGCTAAGAGTACAATAGATAATTGGGTTCTATCTGATATATTAAAAACTTAAATATCTAAATGCACACATCAGTTCTCACTGTGAGAAATGACAACTAGGACTGCTGAGGGAGAAGCTCCTGAGCTCTCTCAGTGAGCAGATAGTCCAGGTCAATTCACCTTATTATACTGGCTGTCACCTTGGGCTATTCTCAATATGGTAAGCCCCAAAGTACATACATAATCATGAGTAATAGTGAGAAAAATAAGACCAATAAATATACCAGGCATAAAGAACTGATAATGAAGTACATAGATCAGACATCTGAAGAAAATATAAGGCCATTTTCAGGAACCCAAGAGTTATTTTTCAGAAGATTAGTATGCTCCTTTGAAGAATAAGTAGTTTGGTAAAACCTATTTTCTTATTTTTCTCATAATATCTAACTTTTACAGTAGTGCTGTTTTATGAATGATGTCATTTGAATAGGAAACTTTGCACTCTTCCTTGTGTAGATTTAAAAATACAATCTGTTAGGTCAGTGAGCTAAGCCAGTGCCAAGGATATGCAAAGAACTACATAGAAATTAGATTAGAAAAGAAAGTTTATTTAGCAAGTAGATCAGAGAAAAAGGATGGATCCACCTCTCCAAGATTGGAGAGGGGGCCAAATGCTTAAGGACAATTTGTTGGCGAATGCTTGAGGTTGAAGGCTTTTAAATCTTCCCTTTCAGTGGGGGCAGGTAAGCATTCTTAGGTAACACAGGAGCTGTTGTCATAGTGATGGGGTGGTGGTCTGTTTTTTGCATCTCTGATAACAGATGGAAGGGTTTGTCAATCATGAGCACATAGACAAGGGTGGGCTGGTAGCTGAATGGGTAAGACATTTGTATAGATGAGAAGGGCAGGGCGGGTAGCTGAAAGACAAATTCTTGAGACAAAGATGTTCATCTTTTTTTTATTTTTCATTTTTATTTTTGAGTTGGAGTCTCACCCTTGTCACCCAGGTGGGAGTGCACTGGCATACTAACGGCCACCGCAGCCTCATCCTGCTGGGCTCTGGCGATCCTTCTGCCCTAGCCTTCCAAGAAGCTGGGACTACAGATACACGCCACCATGCCCAGCTAATTTTTTTGATTTATTGTAGAGATGAGGTCTCACCAAGTTGCCCAGGCTGGTCTCAAGCCCCCAGGCTCAGGCAATCCTCTTGTCTCGGCCTCCCAACGTGCTGGGATTACAGGCTGAGCAACCATGCCCAGCCAAGATGTTAATCTTGGTGTCTTGTGACTTACCCAGGATTCTGGAGAAGAATTATTGTCATGTATGTGCTCAAGAAGACCAGGAAAACTCCATTTTGGGCTCTGTACTTTCATACTCTGTATATTAAAAATGTTTTATTTTATTATTATATTAATTTAAAAAGTTATTTTCTTTGAGTTAGGGTCTTGCTCTGTCACACAGGTTGGAGTACAGTAGCACAATCAAAGCTCACTGCAGCCTCAGCCTCCCAGGATCAGGTGACCCTTCCACCTCAGCTTTCCAAGTAGCTAGGATCACAGGCATGTAGCACCAGGCCTAGATAATTGAAATTTTTGTACAGATTAGGTCTCACAATGTTGCCTAGGTAGTCTTAAAACTCCTGGACACAAGCTATTCTGTATCAGCCTCCCAAAGTGTTAGGATTACAGGCTGAGCCATTGTGCTTTGCCTAAAGTGTCATTTTTATTATAAATTTTTCCATGTTTGTTGAGCATCCTTATAAGTCCTATGATGTGACTAGTCATTAATAGCATAAAGTGATTATAAAAATGTCAGGTGCCAAGTAGAAGGGATTGGTTGATAAGTGGCTATTTGTGACAACTTCAGAAATCAGGTCGCAAATTCAGAAATAAAAAACCTTTGAGCCGCCATTGCCTTGCTGAGCTATGGTGTGGTCATGTGCTCTTTGAGCTATGGCTGCTGCCATGTTTCCTAAGCTTTGTACCCCCTCCCCTACTTTGGGGAGGTGAACCTCCTCTCTCTCTCTAATTTACTTTCTAAATAAACTATATTTGTCAATCTAAAAAAAAAACCAAAACCTTTTTCCAGGTTGGGTATGGTAGCTCACACCTATAATCTCAGCACTTTTGGAGGCTGAGGTGGGAGGATTGCTTGATCCCAGGAGTTTGAGACCATCCTGAACAACATAGTGAGACCTTATCTCTACAAAACATCAAAAAATTAGCTGGGCATGATGAAGCATGCCTATAGTTCCAGCTACTCGGCAGACTGAGGCAGGAGGATTGCCTGAACCCAGAGGGTTGAGACTGTGGTCAGCCATGATTATGCTACTTTCATTCCAGTGGGTAACACAGTGAGACCCCAAGCAAACAAACATATCCTCCTCTTCCACCAAAATTGATTTCATAAAAAGATCTTTATAAAGTATACAAATGTAAAATGAAGAAATATGATAAGCATCAGATACCATGGAATGGCTACAATCCTTTACCACTCTTTTGCAATTGAGCTCAGTGTATGTTGGGAGCCAGCCATGGAGGCCCGCCTGAGCGTTAGGGATCCAGGTGGGCTGCAGGCCCTGAGACCACCAGGTTGGGTTCAGGAGCTGAAGGCCCATTCCCTCCTCTCTTCTTTGTTGTTTGGCATGACCCACTAGCAGGGACTTTGATGATCTAAGCGTGAAGTTCTGAGAGTATGACAAGCATGGCTGACTCTAGGGATCCATTGTTCCCGTTTCTCACAGACTGAGGTTTCAGCTTTAAACTTAACACAGTTCAAACTCAGGTCACATTTGGGAGCCTTACATATGATACAAGTTTCTTTATAAGATTTAAAAGTATATTTGTAGAATTAGTATATACATTTAGAGAGCTGTTTCCAGCTTTAGATGGTATAGATGATTATCTAGAGTTACTAGAAATGATCCAGCACGAACTTTGGACTGGGTCACATTCCTAAGGGCCCAGCGTCCACTTTGGGCTGGGCTGCATTCTTTTAAACTGGTTCTTTAGCTACAATTAGTGTAGGTTCTTTCTACTTATTATAGAAGCTGAATTTATTTTATTCATAGAAAGTATTGTAGAATAGGTCATGCTACATCAGGGAATCATGTTAGTTCAAACATGATCAAACATGATATATTTATAAGAATCCAGTTAACTTTAGAAATTTCAGTGTTCCCACTTTCTACCAATTGTGGTTTTGGCTTTAGTACAATTACAGTTTGTATTTGGGTTTTATTTTAGAAGCTTTATTGCTGATGATCAGCTTTATATATTAGGATTAGGAATTAGAAACTTTTATAGTAATTAAGATAGATACATAGGATTTTAGAATAGCCATTTTGTTAAGAGATCATAATCATTTGTTCCTGGAAACAGCCCAGCGTGATCTTTGGACTGGGCCACATTCTTTAGGAACTTGTTTGAGCTATAATTAAGAGTTTTTTATAGTACAGGTAAAATTAGCACAGAATAGAAAGGTATTAGGATTTAAGTTAGTCATTAGGTGTTGGGTATGCATAAGTTTTAGAAGTTATTGATTATTAGAATATTATGATGTTCGAATTGTTGTATTGTTTGTGAGGAACATTAACCAAGCATAAGGAACTGTGAAATAATATTGGGATTGTCCTTCCTCATGCTTGAGGAAACACCTGGTGGGTGGGGGGATGCCCCTCATTCACCTGGCTTTGTGTTCATGTGAAAATCTTGTGATCTTGCCTGTGAAACTTTAGGATAAAAGGCTTATGGTTTGCCCCATTAAATCAGCTTCTGCACTAGCAGAGTCCAGTCTCTTTCTTTCTCCCCCCTTTTCTTTCTTTCTCCAGAATAATCGCCGATGCTGCCACACCTCCCAGGGACCCCCTAAATCTCTCTGCAGGGGTTGGCCCCCTGCAAGTGTAGGTGCAGCTGAGAAGGATATTTATAATTCCCATACATTCACTTCTCAACTGCCCTGGGGGAGAGTTCAGGCAGGGAAGGTGTCACTACAGAAGTAGAAGACAGAGAAACACTGGAGGAACTTGATCACAAATCTTTTGCTACCAGTTTTGGAAAACTTACAAATTCCATTGTAAGTTTTTTGTTTCTGTTTTGTTTTTTGATCATCATAAGCAAGAAAATACCATAAGCGTAATCTTTTTCTAAACATTTATAAAATAATGAAATGAAAGTCACTCTGTCAAATATTAGAAATGAAGCAATGCTTCCAAGTTGGAAATTGAAGGAATGCACCTCCTTTGTCGTTCCCCACACACTGATTAAAAGCAATTGAGGCTCTTTCTCTCTGACACTGTTGTCTCTAACTGCATAACATGCAGATATTTACAGCATTTAAAATGTTTTAAGTCCAGGCAAAGTGGCTCACACTGATAATCCTAGCACTTTGGGAGGCTGAGGCAAGAGGGTTGCTTGTGCACAGGAGTTTCAGACAGGCTAGGCAATATAGTGAGACCATGTCTCTACCAAAAGCAAACACAAACCAAAAAAATACTGGTTGTGGAGGCACACACCTGTAGTCCCAGCTACTTGGGAGGTTGAGGCAGAGGGACTATTTGAACCCAGGAAGTCAAGGCTGCAGTAATCATTGATTGTGCCACTTCACTCCAGCCAGGATGACAGAGTGAGATTCCTACTCAAAAAACAAATTTAAAAAGTGTTAGGTCACTGAGCTGGTATTGTGAGATAGATGCAAAAAACTGCACAAGGAGTAAGTCAGGAAAAGGTTTATTTAGAAAGTAGATCAGAGAAAAAAGGGTGAATCCACCTCTTCAAGATTGGAGAGGGGGCCAGATACTTGAGGAATGTTTGGCACTGAAAGCTCAGAGCTGGGATTTATAAGCCTTCCTCTCTTGTAGAAGACTGGGAATGAAAGATGTTTAATTCGCAAAAGGCATTTCTGTGAAATGTAAGAGTGGGAGAGGTTGTTGCTGCCATGGCGATTATCTTCAGTACAGCAGTGGCCAGAGTTTCAAGTAATTGATCATGTAGACAGGGAGACTGTGCTAACATTTGTAAACAAAATCTTAAGAAACAAATGTTAATTTTTGAATGTCCTTGGATTTAAGGGACCAAAAAAGTCACTTAGCTGAGAGAATATGGGTTATGGTGAGATAGCAGGAGGTTTGGGGTAGTAAAAACATTCTTGGGGAAGATTGCAGCAGAGCTGGAGCCATTATGCCTGTCTGTTTCTTTCATCTCGGAGACCAAATGATTTGCCATGTAAACAGGAGGACTAGCCTGATAGCTAGAAGCACATCCTTGGAGTAAGGATATTACTTATAAAATCATAGGCTGGGAACAGTGGTTCCCGCCTGTAATCCCAGCACTTCAGGAGGCAGAGGCAAGAGGATTACCTGAGCCCATGAGTTCGAGACCAGCCTGGACAATTTGGTGAGACCTCGTCTCTACAATAAATCAAAAAATTAGCCCACACTGTAGTTCCAGTTACTTGGAAGGCTGAGGTGGAAGGATTGCGTGAGCCCAGTAGTGGCCGTGAGTATGCCACTGCACTCCAGTCTGGGCAACAGACTCCAACTCAGAGAAGAAATCTTGGTGGCAGCTACTAGGGGTAGGTTACAGCTGTACTTACCTAAACAGAGGAGTTAATTATGCTTACCTCAGAGCAAGAGAGTTAACAGAGCCGATTACAAGGTAAAGCACTCACTGTAGAAAACTACTAATTAGTAGTTATAACAAGCCAAAAGTATGAGCCAACACCAAGCCACCTGCCTGTGATGGCCAAGGTAACTCCATTTTGGCTTTTTGTCCTTTAAAAAATAAAATAAGATGCTTTATCTAATGTTAAGAAACTTAAATAATTATATACTTTTGTACTATTAAATTGTCTTGAGGACTTTATGCCCACATTGCTCACAAATGGACAATCATTATTATCTTTTTTCCTTTCTGTTCCAAGTTACCCTTACTCCATTCTCTCTGCTTTCCTTTTTTTCTTTTCTTTTTTTTTTCCTTGAGATAGGGTCTTGCTGTATCACCTAGGCTAGAAAGCAGTGGTATGATCATAGATCACTGTAGCCTTAAACTTTTGGGCTCAAGTGAGTGTCCTACCTCAGTCTCTTGAGATGCTGAGAGTATAGGTGCCTGTTTCCATGTCTGGCTACTTTTCGTATTTTTTGTAGAGAGAGGGTCTCACTATGTTGCCCAGGCTGGTCTGGAACTACTGGCCTCGAGTGATCCTCCCACTTCCCACAATGCTGGAGTTACAGGCATGAGCCACCACATCCAGTCTCTGCCTGCCCTTTTAAGAAACATAGAAAATAGAATAGTATGGCTGAGTGTGGTAGCTCATGCCTGTAATTCCAGTGCTATGGAAGGCATGGGCAAGAGAATTGCCTGAGCTCAGGGGTTCAAGACCAGCTTGGGCAACTTGGTGAGATCTCATCTCTACAATAAAGCAAAAATTGGTCAGGCATGGTGGTGTGTGCCTATAGTTTCAGTTACCTAAAAGGCTGAAGCAGAAGGATTGCCTAAACCCAGCAGATGGAGGCTGTGGTGGCTGCGAGTTTGCCACTGCACTCCAGCCTGGGCAATAGAGAGAGACTCTGACTCAAACAACACAACAAAAATAGCACACTATTTCTACTAAAATCAGACCATATTAAATTGTAAGTTTCAATAACAAAATCAAAATATATTTGTCACATTTGTATACCTATGTGTTAATAAGCAAATTACAGGCAAGGATTGGTGGCTCAGCTTGTAATCCTAGCACTGTGGGAGGCCAAGGCAAGTGGATGGCCTGAGCCTGCGGGTTCGAGACCCACCCGGGCAACTTGGCAAGACCTCGTCTCTATAATAAATCAAAAATTAGCTGGGCGTGGTAGAGTGCACCTGTATTTCCGGTTACTTGGAAGGCTGAGATGGAAGGATCATCGGAGCCCAGCCAGTTGAGGCTGCGGTGGCTGGGAGCATGCCACTACACTCCAGCCTGGGTGACAGAGTGAGACTCCAACTCAAAAAAAACCCCAGCAAATTACAAATTTAATCTTTCAGAAGATATTGTATGAATACAAAATTTAAACTTTTTTAATAAAAAGAAAAAGGTATATTCTGTGAGTTTTTAAACTATTTTTTCATTAATAAAAAGTGTTATCCACACTAATACATATCACATTTTATAAGTTTTTGTTTATTAACTAAAACTTATGTTAAGTATTTGTAATCAGGCCTGATATTGCAAGCTCTCATCCTTGTAATGTAGTAACCAACTCTATACATATTTACTAAATGACAAAAGGAGGTGTTTTCATCTGGTCTAACAAACCAGCTGCTATTCCTCATTATCAAATAAAGATGAGAGGGAGAAACTGGGAGATAAAGGGGTTTAAAATATTTTCAGATGAATAAAAATGAAGACCCAGTATAGCAAAACATAAGGGATGCTGCAAAATTAGTACCTGGGGGTTACTTATAGGATTGAATGCCTACATAAAAAAAATAGAAGTATTTTAAATCAATAGCCTAAAATTTGTCAAGTACGTTTAAAAGTAAATAAACTACCCATTTCACCTGAAGCAAAAAACATCAGTTGGGATAAAAACAATAGTAATAATAAAATGCCTAGCAAAAAAGTATGGGGAGTAAAATGATTTGAAACTTAGACCTTTGAAAAGTATCCATAGAGTTTAGATAACTTAGGAACAGAAAAAATCTGTAGGATCAGACCCAGGGACAGACTCAGGAAAGATCTAGGAAGATCCTAAACATTCATGTTTATTTTATTCTCAAGCTCTGGACAAGCAGAAAATACAAAGGCAAAGTTGAAAGTTTGTTGGCTGGGTGGTAAAAGTATGCCAGTTGAGTGAGACACACAGAGCACAGCTCCAACGAATTGGGGATTATTTTTCTTTAGATTAGAAAATATAATTTATTTAAAAGTAAATTAGAGAGAGAGAGAGAAAGGAGATTCACCTCCCCAAGTTCAGGGAGGAGGCCAAAGCCAGGAAGCATGGTGACAGTCATAGCTCAAAGAGCATATGGCCACACTAGAGTCTAGCAAGGCAATGGCCAGAATTGGAGATTTTTTAGGAGGAAAGTAGGTAATTCAGTATATATATATATATATATATATATAGATCACTAGTGGACCACCTAGCTAATGAAGCAGACTTCAGTGGTTATTCCTAGCGAATAACACCACACTTACAAAGATAATTCAGAAACTGAACAAACAACTAAAACTCACTGTACTCAGGCACAATAACTCAAAAGAAGGGAAAAATTGTTTTCCAATGTTACTGCGTTATACTTCAAATGTGCACTTTTAAACAAGTTATAAGGCATGCAGAGACATATAAAAATATGGATCACTAACAAAATATTAATATAATATATTCCTATGAAGGTTATACACTAAACTTATGAGACAAAAAAACTGAGGGAAAACATGTACAAGTAACTGTAGTAAACCAGGAAAATGGGATTTCACCAAATACAGAATATTTAAACTATATATTTGTAAAAATTGGTGAGATTAACTGCAATCTCTGGGGTAACCTATAAGACAATAAATTATATAGAGAGTAGATAAGGAAAAAGAATACTCCCTCAAGATACTTTCTTTTGGTTCAAAGTCATAGTATGTTGGAAGTAAATGAATGAATATTTCATGCTTATAATAATCATGAGAGAGCTAAGGTGGCTATACTAATTTCAGACAAAAATAAATCAAAACTTACATCAAATGACTGACATTATATACTAATAACATGGCAAATAAGATATAGTTATAAAATATGTATGCACATAATAAAGAGTCCTGGTATGTTTGAAGATTTTAAATGTTATAGAATAGAGACAGTTGTATGTTAAAAGAGTTTTTGTGTTCCAATTTCAATAATGGAGAGAAAAAGTTGAGATCAATATTAAATATAAGATTTGAATCACAGCCTAATCTAATGAGAGCTAATAAAAATATACTCTACTTATTTCTTGAAATGAACACATTGAAAACTTGTTTGGTTTTATTTTTTATTTATTATTATTTTTTAGTTGGAGTCTCACTCTGTCACCCAGACTGGAGTGCAGTGCCATGCTCCTGGCCACTGCAGCCTTGACCTGCTGGGCTCCGCAATCCTTCCGCCTCAACCTTCCAAGTAGCCGGAACTACAGGCGCGTGCTACCACGCCCAGCTAATTTCTGATTTATTGTAGAGATGAGGTCTCACCAAGTTGCCCAGGTGGGTCTCCAATCCGCGGGCTCAGGCAATCCACTGGCCTTGGCCTCCCAAAGTGCTGGGATTATAGGCTGAGCCACCAAGCCCGGCCTGTTTAGTTTTAAATTCTGTAAGTTTATTTTCAGAAAGTCATATGTATATACAATTTTTTTTAACACTTTTACTTTTTGAGTAAGGGTCTCATTCTGTCATTCAGGCTGTAGTGGCTGCACAGCCGTGTTACACTTGCTATTATTTGTTAAAGTGTAGCCATTCCAGTGGGTGTGAAATGGTACCTCTGCAGAGTTGATTTCCATAATAATTATATTATACATATTTTTACCTGTTTATTGAAAATTTACATAACATCTTTAGAGCTATATCTATTAAAATAATCTTCCACATTTTTAATCCATCAGTTTGTGTTTATAAAGTATTAAGTTTTTTCGTATTATGCATTGAAGTCCAATAGCAGATACATGATTTGCAAAGATTTTCTTGCGTTTAATGAATCCTTTCATTTTGAAAGATGAATATATAAAAAGGACACTATCAGATTATATGTAATAATAGAAACCTGAACTACAACTACAACAATCAGCCAGTATGCCAACCTACTATCTTCATATATTAGTCCAAGGACTCAAACTATTATCTGCAGCAACCAGCTTGGGAAACCAAACAACTCTGGTATCAGTCAGCCCCAAACAGTTAGGACTGGATGAATAACAGACTCCTAATTTTTGCCTCCACTTTCAACTTAGAATCAACTGGAGAAAACCAAGTATGTACACTTAACTGAGTACAGAGATGATTCAGCTTCTAGTTCCCTACCTACAACCTCCTCATGTAACATCCTCCAAGCAGGGCGTACCTGAAGATTGCCATTTTCCACAATAAAGACTTTCCACTCCTCTGCCTGCCTGTGATTCTTTACTAAACACAACGGAGGGTGGCTGGCTCTCTTGCAATAGCAAACCTTGGATAAATAACCTTTGTTTTCCTTTGGATGATATCTGTTTATTTCCATGGTTATCATGGTGGGTCCTCTGAGATATATTCTGTACTGCTCACTGCCATAGATCCCAGTCATCTACCATGTGCACCACCCACTGAGATTCCATGCCTCTTACTGCTCCTGGCTTCTCAAGTCCATGTTAAAATGGTAAGTCAGCACCAGGTCTGAACTCTACCTCGTGCTGAGTTCTTCAGTTATTTATTATGAGTTTAGAACCTGAGTTGTGTTGATCCCATTTATTTGACATTTTTGGTTGAATGAGATCATCTTGTTCATCCTGTTTTGTTGTTTTTGTGTCACTGTTTTTTGTTGTGTTCTCTAAAGCTATTTATTGTTTTTATAAGGATAATCTAAGAGTAAACTATAGGCATAGGTCCTTTGAGGTTATTGTTTGAGCCAGTCTCAAAGAGAGGAGAGTTTTTGGTTCTCCTTGAATCAGTATCCATTTGGATTAACATTGTTGTTAGTTATCAGTAAAACTGGAAATGTTCTCCGTTTCTCAATTTTGTACCCCTAAGAACATGTTGTTAATCCAGAGTGTATTTTCTCTGATTTTAATCCTGCCAGGGATATAGGTTTTTGCCAGTTATAAAAGGTAGCCAACCATCACAATGGAGCCTAAATATGAGGTGCACAAAATTGCATATATGTTGCACTCTAACTACTCTTTTTTCTTAGAAAATCCCCTGATCCTTATGCATACTTTTATTAGAATTCTTGTGCCTATTTCCCTGAATTGCATAACATAACCAAAAATTATTTGGGCCTTTAGTGGACACGTTGATGAATATTGACAACATTGTTCCTTTGAGAGTCACCTTGTTAAAAAAATAATAAGAGTCCTCAGGCATGATGGATAGTATTTTTATTGGGAGGCAGAAGACTCTTAATAAAATCTTGAATTAAAACTTGCTTCACTAAAATATTCCATGGTCAAAAATGAGAATTTTGACATCTGTAAGCAACAATAATTAGACTCATTCCGCTAGTGAATCCTTCCTGTCCTTGTCCTTCAGTTTTCTCCTTGTATTCAGCTCTCCCTAGCTCTTATGGTTCTGACCTTTCTCCTTCTGCCTCAGCATTGAGTCTGTCTTTCTATTTTTTGTCTTAAAACCTCTTTTTTCAACAACTGCCCTAAATGCCAAAAATACTATTTAAATCTAAAGATTCACCTCTCCCATACACAGAGATATAAGCAACTATAGAATTTAGACCTAGGACAGTTGAATTAAGATCTAGATTACTGATTTTTCCCAAAGCCAAATATGAAAATCAAATATTTATCAAAGAATGTAGAATTATTTTGGGTGCACATGACCCAAGATTATTTGACATATCAACTTGTACACCCATTGACTGGAACTTCAGATGCTAAATCCTGGATAACAAGATGTAATTAGTCTGACCTAGTAGAAAATCTGTAGAATTCTTCTGTCCAAAATAAATATCAGGGTCAAAAGAAAGCCAGAAATTAGGCCAAAGTCTTCCAAAAGATATTCCTAAAACATTTTAAATAGAGGATAGACCATAATACATTCATAAAAATAACAACAAAAAAATCAAGCTATAAAAGAATTTAAAGATGGACTATACAATTCTTACATCATTCAGGAGTTAAACAGGTTTTCATTTAAAAAATCTTAAATTATTTACGTTATTATAAAAACAAACTCTTAATAAAAGAAATAATAAATAATAAAGCCTATCTTAAATATGCAATACAAAACTTCAGCAAATTTAATAATTTCAATATTAATTTTTAATTATCAACTATAATTATAATTTTGCTTTTAAATAAAATATACAATTATGTCATAAACAGGAAGGAGAGCTTTAAAATTTCTCCCATTTGATCAGCAACTGTTCTCTTAGGACTCATCCTGTGGCAGGTGCCCTGGTGGTCTCAGTATGCAGAGTTGGTCTGTCTCCCACCTCCACAGCACAGGAACCTTCAGTTTTAGGGAAGATGGACAGAAACACTAAAGTAGGTGCATGTGAAAGAAAAGAGCAAGTGCTCTAATGAAATAAAAAGGATGTTAAAAGGGAGGGCTGGGAGGCACTGGCTCAGGGAACCCAAATGCCTCACTGAGGTGACACTTATGCCATAACCAGAATGACAACATGGAGCCAGCGACATGCAAGTCTGGGAACAATGTGTCAGAAGAAGCCACAGTGGTGCAGACTTGCAGGCAAAAGTGAGTTTTCAGAGGAGTTTAGAAAGGTGCTGCAGGGAGCCTGGGGGAGAAGAGCAGAGGGAGGGAGGGTCCTGGGCCTGGGAATACAAGTTGGGAGGACAAGCCTCCAACTCACTTAGTTGGGTACTGACAGGACTCAGTGTGAACCGAGGGCCTGAGTTCCTCTCAGTCTGTTGGCCTGGGCACACCCTCTGTTCTCTGCCATGGGGGCCTCTACATAGGGCAGCTCAGCACTCAGGGTTTGCTTCCTGTTTCAAGAGCACCAGAGAGACACACATACACAGTGCGAGACAGACAGGCAGAGACAGAAATTGGAGGAAACAAAGGACAGAATAAGGGTGAAATGACTGCTGGTTCTGTAATTTAAAAAACTTGGGAGTTGCAAGACTGAAAGTGTCCTGGCACCACATTCATGTTAAAACCCTAGGTCCAATGTAATGGTTTATAGAAGTAGGAGGCAACTAGGTCCTGAGGGTGGAATCCTCATGATTGGGATGACTGGCTTTACAAAATAAACCCCAGAGAGCTCTTCCCTGCCTCTCTGCCAGAAGAGACAATTTGAAGACTGCAGGCTGCAACTTAGAAGAGAGTCCTCACCAGAGCCCAACCATGCTGACACCGTGATCTCCAACTTCCAGCTTCCAGACTGTCAGAAGTAAAATTTTGTTTTTATAAGTTGCCCAGTCTATGAGTATTTTGCTCAAGCACCCTGACTTAAGTGCAGTGATCTCCAGCACTTTTGTTGTATTCTGTTGGTCTGAACTGAGTCATTGACCACTTAGTGCTGTGAGTCTTGGGTGAGGCTACCCCACTATGTAGGATGAGATGAGGCACATTATATTTAGATGATCCTAGATATAATGGGAAGGCATTGGAAGGAATACTGTCAGAGAATGACAATATCCAATTGTCATTTAATATCAATCTCTTATACAGAATGGAAATGAGGCCCAGAGAAGTGACTTTCCCAAGATCACACTATGGGACCCAGACCCGTTTGAGTTGTATTCCATGCTGTCTCTCACCCCTTCTTGTAATTCTTCCATCTCTAAGTGTGCACTGTATCTACATGTGACAACACACTATGTTTTATGTTTCATCTGATACACACCTGATGAGTACCCTAGGAAGGAGTTGCTGGCGTGATCTCCATTGTGCATATTGGAAGGTTGGGAAAGCCCTGACACACACGACACCTAGGGTCACAGAAATGATGAGGAAAAAGGAAATTCAGATCCAGCTCTATCTCCTCAAGCCTGGGATGCTGGCTTCAATTACGTTGTCCTAAGAAGCTGAGTTTGCATAATTGTAAACAGGTGAGGAGTTGACGTAGAGAAGAGTGAGCAGTCAGGAGCCCAGTGGGCATTGAGTAGAACTTCTGGAAGGGCCCAGGTGAAGGAAACTTGAGGAAATGGCCTCACTTACTTGGTGTCAGACCACGACAGAACTTAGAACTCTGGAAAACGGCACCACATTCTATAGACAGCCCTGTATCCACCTCACTTAGTGGGAAATGCTTAAGAGAACAAGACGTTCTCCTGCTGTAACTTGACTTTCTGAAGTTTTTCTTCAGGAAGACCTGAAGTAAGAGCCTTTCACAATGATACAGATGCTGGCTCAGCCCTCAATTCAATGCCTCTGGGCACTTGTCAGGGGGCACCCATAGTTAACACGGGCAGCCCAGGGCAGGTCCACCCAGGCTTTTTCTGTGATCCCACTGGGATAGGCTCACAACCCTCTGCAAGAGGTAAAGGGGTTATTCCTACACAGGAGCCAGTGGTCAGGTGTTGGAAACCTGGTGTGTCTGTCACATTCATACTTCAGGTCATGGCTGCCAGGATAAGGTGAGCATTGGGGAATGTTTGTCTACTCAGATGTTAATCTCAAGACTTCAAGCTGTCATCTGGTTTCCTCCCTGGCTAGAGGTCTATGCAGTGCTGCTATGTACCCGATTTGGGAAGCAGAATTTTTCATGGGAATGTCATCCTGTGGGAACAACTGAGCAAGCCACTGACAACTCTTGGCCCAGGTATCAGGCATTCTCTTTGCAGAGCTCCATGTAAGAGCTCAACGAGGAGCTGTTTGATGGGCCCAACTCCTCTGTCTCCTTGAACAAAGGGCAGGGGCACCACACACCAACCACAGCAAGCACTGGGCCATGGTAACAATGGCATAGAGGGTTCTCCACAGACAGGGACCTTAGAAAATCAGGGTGGGCCCAGAACCCAGATCCTAATTTGGGGACTCCCTGGGCTTTGTTATAGGGCTTTCACACTTGAGTGATTCATAATCTTCTCCCAAAGAAATCTGACGACTTTAGTCTGCAGAGGCAATTCAGTTAGGTGTAAAGTCTCTGGTCACATACTTGCAAAAATATCAGAGAAAATACTTTTGTGTTGTGCTCATTTTACATTAGGCCATAAGTATCTTTGCCTGTTGCTAACTCCCTACCCCAGGGATCTCCTGTAGCAGTAGCTCCACTGCTGGCCAGACCATCTCCAATTATTTCAAACCAACCATCTTAACTTATTTGCGACCACTGACGTGAATTTACGTCATTCCAAATTCTGTTCCTAGTTGCCCCTGACATAAATTACCATCTTTGAAAATTCTGTTTCTGAATGCTGCAATGTTTTCATATGTATGTGATACTACATTTTGTTTGAAAATGAATACTGAGGCAAGGAGAAAGTTAATTGAGATGATTATCTGATCTCGACTGTGCAATGTTGTTATTGATTTACATAGTTGGTAAAAATTGCAAATTGGTCATTATTTTGTTGTGATTAATGTTGTATACTTTTATTTTACTACTTCAGGGCTTTTATACTTCAACATTAAAAATAATTTATCAGGGAAAGGGGCAAGATGGCGACAGGGCAACCCAGTATCTGAAGCCCTCTGCAAGGGAGATCTGCAGTGGGTCTCTGACTCTCGCCCCGGGGGGCTGGGGACCCCAGCATCGCAACCTGCTTTTCAGACAGAGCTCGGCTATTGCCACCACTGGGATATCGCAACGACTGGACAGTTACTGCAGTGAAAACAGTCCCGCCGCCGCCACCGCAGCCCCTACCCCCGCGCCGCTGCTGTCGCTGCCGCAGCCTCTGTGATGGGTAACACATCACACCACCCGGGCCTGAGGAGATCCACACCAAACCCTTTCAGGGAAGATCTGCTGGGATCGCTGCCACCTCTCCTGCATCCAAGACTGTCCTGCCTGCCTGGCATGGGGTTCCTTTTGCCTGCTCGGAGGCAGGCAGCCATCTTGTTCCTGTCCGGCCCCACCCCCGCTGGGGCGAGCAGTGGAGATAGCATCATCTGCTGGCAATTCAAGGTAACAACACCGAAACGGGAGAAACAAGCTTGATAAAGACATAGACCAAACTGCTGAAGGAAGGTTAATCTGAACTATCCTTCACAGCAGATCAGGGGCAACTGACCCTAACTGCAAACTAATTTACCAGCTTGAAAAGAAAATGAGAAATCAGACCTGAAAAGACATTGGACTTAAACGAAATGTCTCAGAGTGTGTTTCATTGATTCTACTAGTTTAATGACTTAATTCTATTCCTACTGAATTGTTCCCTTTTTTCTTTTTTCCTTTTCCTTTTCTTCTCTTTTCTTCTCTCTGTAAACCATATCTTTGTATAGAGGAACAGCACACTAACAAGGTGGTTGGTTAGTTTGTATGTTAGCATCACTATATGTTCTATTTTTATTTTTTATTTTCTTGTATGAGAGTTAGTTCATCTGTAGCTGTGGTCTATTGTTTTTATCTGTTTCAGTATAGGCCTCTCTCTCTATTTGTTGGCACACTCGTTTGTTTCCCCCCTTACTCCTCTATCTCTCCACTCCCCTCTTCAACCAACTATCTGCTCCATTCTCTCCCCTCTGCTAACCACATTTTATTTCAGGGAGTAAACCTACAGCCCCACTGCACAGACAGATTCCAGGGCAGTGGGAAGTGGGTTCCACATTATCCATATGCCTGTCAGCGAATACCAGGACCTGCAGACAGATTTTGAATCACAGCTCTCCCCTTAAATACATCTCAAAACTGCAAAAAGGACCACCTCCAACCTACAGTGCAACTTCAGAATTGAACAAAGTAAGAGGACATACATAAAGAATAGGAGATTGAACAACAGAAGTAAAACCAATCCCCTTACCCCCGAATAACAGAATTAAAGAAGACGGTGACGTGGAGGGAAGGAAAAAGCAGGGAGGGGGAAAAACCGCACAAATGAAGAAAAACCAAGAGAAGAATATAGGTCTTACCAGACCCCTGGGAAATCAGACACTGAGAAAACAGATACTGGAACACAGACAATGAAGTGTCCCCAGAATGACTGGTTACATGCAACAAACCCAGACATCAAGACATTAATGGAGAGAA
>NW_007232414.1:84304-86626 GCF_000164805.1 Carlito syrichta
TTTCAAAAGCATAGAAAAGAAGCTCTAAAAAGACAGAACAAAACCTTCAAAGAGAAGAATGATCATTTCAAGAGACCAAACCTAAGAGTAATTGGGCTACCTGAGGCAGAAAGAGAAACAGAAGCCACACTGGAACAAACATTTCATGAAATCATTCAAGAAAACTTCCCTCATGTCATCAAGGATGAAAAAATTCAAACACAAGAGATTCAGAGAAACCCTGCAAGACAACAAACGAGAAGACCAACTCCCAGACACATAATAATTCACCTAAACAAAGTAGGTATAAAAGAAAAAATCCTAAAGGCAGCAAGAGAAAAAGGTCAGACTACTTACCAGGGAAAACCAATTAGAATAGCAGCAGATTTATCCACAGAAACCCTTCAGGCTAGGAGAGCCTGGAGCCCTATGTTTAAAGTTCTAAAAGATAAACAATTTCAACCAAGAATAAACTACCCAGCCAAACTAAGCTTCATTAGTGAGGGAGAATTGAAATATTTTCCAGACATCCAATCCCTAAGAACCTACGCTGCCACCAGACCACCTCTACAAGAAACACTTAAGAAAGTACTGAACACAGACTGAAAAAGAAAACAGAACAGCATTCTTCACCAGAATACAGGCAAAAGATTAAAAACACACATGAACCAACTCCAAAACCCAAAGAAAGACAACAAATAAACAGGATCAACTCTGTAAGAACCTTATGACAGGGATCAACTCTTGCATTTCAATTATTAGCCTAAATGTGAACGGACTAAATGCACCACTGAAAAGACATAGAATGGCAAAATGGATAAAATATCATCAGGCAACAATCTATTGCCTTCAAGAGACTCACCTCACTAGAAAGGACACCCACAGAATCAAAGTAAGAGGATGGGAAACAAACTTTCAGGCGAACGGAATACAAAAGAAAGGAGGAGTAGCGATCTTAATTTCAGACAAAATACCCTTCAAGCTATTAAAAATCAGAAAAGATACAGAAGGCCACTACATAATGATAAAAGGCTCAATCCATCAACAAGAAATACCTATCCTAAACATATATGCACCCAACATAGGTGCGCCAACTTTCATAAAGCAACTTCTTGGAAAACTAAAGAAAGATATTGACTCTAACACTATCATAACTGGCGACTTTAATACCCCACTCACAACCCTAGACAGATCATCAGGACAAAAAATCAGCAAGGAGATCTGGAACCTCAATGTGACTCTGGACCAAATGGACTTAATTGATACCTACAGAACACTCCATCCAAAGACCACAGAATACACATTCTACTCATCACCACATGGAACATATTCTAAGATCGACCACACACTCGGCCATAAATCAAGCATAAGCAAATTTAAAAGGACCGAAATTCTACCAAACACCTTCTCTGACCACAGTGGAATAAAAATAAACATTTACACCAACAAAGTCCCCCCAAAACCCACAAAGACATGGACACTAAACAGCATGATGCTAAACAACTCCTGGGTCAATGACGAAATCAAAACAGGGATCAAAACATACCTGGAAACAAATGAAAATGAAGAAACATCTTACCAAAATCTCTGGGATGCCCTGAAATCTGTAGTAAGAGGGGAATTTATATCCCTACAAACACACATGAAGAAAATGGAAGGAACAGAAATTCACAACCTAACAAGCCACCTAAAGAAGCTGGAAAAGCAAGACCACAAAAACCCTAATTTCAGCAGAAGAATCCAGATCACCAAAATAAAAGCCCAAATCCAGGACATAGAAGACAAAAAGATAATACAAAAAATCAATGAAACAAAAAGCTGGTTCTTCGAAAGGGTAAACAAGATTGATGGTCCCCTAGCTAGACTGACCAAGAAAAAATGAGAAAAAAACCAAATAAGCACAATCAGAAACACAAAAGATGAAGTCACATCTGACCCTGAAGAAATACAAAAGATCATTAGAGACTACTACGTACACTTGTATGGAAACAAACTTGAAAACCATAAGGAAATGGAGGGCTTTCTGACATCACACAACCTACCTAGGTTGGAACAAGAAGAAATTGAGACCCTAAATAGACCAATAAAAATCAAGGAAATCAACTACGTAATAAGAAAACTTCCTACAAAAAAAGCCCTGGTCCAGATGGCTTTCCAGCAGAATTCTACAAGACATTCAAGGAGGAGCTGATACCAATCCTACTGAAAGTATTCCAGGCGACTGAAAAAGATGGAACTCTCCCCAAATCATTTTACGAAGTCAACATCACATTGATACCCAAGCCAGGTAAAGATCCAACAAAGAAAGAGAACTACAGGCCAATATCTTTGAGAACATAGATG
>NW_007232414.1:87858-133183 GCF_000164805.1 Carlito syrichta
GCAGCTTGGTATTGGTACAGGAACAGGCATATAGATCAATGGAACAGAATTGAGATTCCAGAAGCAAAACCTCAATTTCTCAACCAACTCATCTTCGACAAAACCCCCACCACCTACCAATGGTGAGAGGAGAACCTATTCAGTAAATGGTGCTGGGAAAACTGGCTGACCACATGCAGAAGATTGAAACAGGACCCCTATCTATCCCCATGCACAAAGGTTAATTCCAAATGGATCAGAGACCTAAATGTAAAACCTCAAACCATAAGAACCTTAGAAAAGGAAGGAAATACTCTCATGGAAATCGGAACTGGCATCCAATTCCTGTACAAAACCCGAAACCCACAGGACATAAGAGAGAAGATAGACAAATGGGACCTTATTAAACTGACAAGCTTCTGCAAAGCCAAAGAAACCATCAAGAGAGCAGGGAGACAGCCTACAGACTGGGAAAAAGTATTTGCCAACTCTAGGTCTGACAAAGGCTTAACATCCTGGATCTACAAGGAACTGAAACGTACTGAAAAGAAGAAAACAAACAACCCCATTATAAAATGGGCAAAAGATATGAACAGACACTTCACAAAAGAAGACATCCGAGTAGCCAACAAACACATGAAGAAATGCTCAACCTCACTAATCATCAGGGAGATGCAAATCAAAACCACACTGAGATACCACCTAACTCCAGTCAGAATGGCAATTATCAACAACTCAAAAAATAACAGCTGCTGGAGAGGGTGTGGTGAAAAGGGAACACTTCTACACTGTTGGTGGGAGTGTAAACTCGTGCAACCTCTGTGGAAAGCAGTGTGGCGATTCCTAAAAGCTCTAAAAATTGACCTTCCATATGACCCTGCAATCCCCTTGCTGGGAATATATCCTGAAGAACACAAATCACTCTATAAAAAAGATACCTGCACATGTATGTTTATCGCAGTGTTGTTCACAATAGCAAGAACCTGGAAACAACCATGCTGCCCATCAAAAGAGGACTGGATTAAAAAAATGTGGTACATATACACGATGGAATACTACGCAGCCATAAAAAAGAACAAAATCATGAATTTCGCAGCAACCTGGATGGAACTAGAGTCTATAATACTGAGTGACCTCTCACAGAAACAAAGATCCGAATATCACATGTTCTCCCTCATATAATGGACCTTGAACATCCAAAGTAATACTTTAAGAAAATGACTGACGGTACTGGGAAACTATGTGGGTGGAGGGGGATGGGATTAACAGTATCAAATATCTGTCTGGGGATGGGAAAACACCTCTTATCAACAAGGTGCCTGAATGAAACATAATTGTACACCTAACCCTTAACTGTACCCCACAAAACCATAATAAAAAATATTGATTTAAAAAAAGGAAAAAAAATCAGAAAAAAATAATAATAATTTTTCATAATTATGGAAAATGAAATATATGCTGATGAGATTTCCAAGGCCAAAGGTGAATCCAGTGAACTGACTAGTGATGAGACAGAAAGTGATGTAAAGATGCAACGTAAACGAATATATACATATACATATTAAATATATATAATATATATTCAGTTTATAATCCAAATAAAAATACAAAGTACGGAATGCTAGTCACAGTGGTGTCTGAGGCAAATACTGTATATGTCTGCAACATTCAGCTGTATAGTGAAAAGGATAGCAATTTAGAAAAGAACATTTCAATTGTGCTTAATGACAGAAGTTTGTGGTAACCAGCTTCAGATTTTTTTTTTTAATTTTCACCTGCTCTCAGTATTAGGAAAGTGAAAGTGTTGCTGATTGTGAATGTTAATAGGGAAGTTTTTACACAGAGTTTGGGGGGTTAACATAAAAAGGGGATTAAGCTACTCTACGTGTTTGTCTGCAATGTATCTCCTCACAGAACTCGTCTCTGTAGCCCATCAGGACAGGAGCTATGCCATTACACATTTTCGTATTTCATGAGGGAGGTTGTGTCCACAGTGGTTCAGCCTTTCAATTCTGGTGAAGCCTGACGTGATAAAATCCTGTCTGTGACAGCTGTGCTACAGGGAATGTCCTCTGTACGTCCTGATAGGTGGTAACAGTTTCCAGGGCTGTTGTAAAACAATCCTGGAGACTGAAGGGCTTTAGCAACAAAAATATAGTTTCTTACATTTCTGGGGGCCAGAAATCTGACAAGCTGTTGGCTGGGGTGGTTTCTCTGAGGTCTTTCTCCTTGGCTTGTAGATGATCATCTTATATCTGCATTCAGAAGAGTCTTATCTTGTGCTTCTCTGTGTCCTTACCAAAAAAAAAAGTCTCCTTATTAAAAAAGTCACATGGGATTTGGATGCACCCCAATGAATTCACTTATGCATAATTACCTCTTTCAGAATCAAAAACAAGTCACACCTGAGGCACTGGGTGCTAGAACATGATCACATATATTTTGAACTCATACAATTCAGCCCATAACATACAGTAATCCCCTGCAAAATGTAGACAGTCAGAAAATAAAGTACTGGGTTAAAGAATATGCACATGTAAATTTTAATAGCTACAGCCAGATTACTTTTCAAAGGGTGGTGGGAGGTTAATTGCCAGTAGCAGTTTCTAAATGCTGTTTCTTCTCTGTGCCCAGCTTCCCTGAATAATCTTTTAAATTTTGACAATCTGGTGTCTGTGTGGCAAATAAAATCATTTTGGATTTTTCTTTTCTTTTAATTAGGGTCTCACTCTGTTGCCCAGGCTGCAACACAGTGGCACAATCATGACTCACCGTAGCCTCAAACTCCTGGGCGCAAGTAGCCCTTCTGCCTCTGCCACATATGCACCATCACACACCTTTTTCATTTTTGTAGAGATGAGGTCTCCCTATGTTACCAGTCTGGTCTTGAACTCCTGGGCTCAATCTTCCCACCTTGCCCCCACCACCCAGAATGTTGAAATTACAGGCATGAGCTACCATGTCCAGCCCCACCTTGGTTTTCTCATTTCCGATTACCCAACTGATATATGTAGTCCTCTCTTAGTTGTTTAATGTATATTTGGGTTTTCTCTTCCCAGTGTCTCTGCTCAGATTTTTGGCCCTGTGTTGGGCTTTCTCCTCTGAAGTCTCCCAGCATTGGCCCCTTTGCCAGGTCTTAGATTTCTGTAGTTTTCTCCCAAGAATCCCTTTAATGGTAGAAAAAAATTAATTATGTTGCTATGGAAAGGATTCTTCTAGGATGTCTTGCCCTGTGCACTGTCTTTAGAATGGAGAGGAAATGAGGTTTCCCTGGATTCTTCCTCTTTGTGTCAGGAGCAGACCCAAACTTAGGTAGCTTAGAATTTCATGTTCTGGAAGGTTCTGTTTTGACCTGTGCACTGTTGAACAGACATTCAACATACCAAAGCCTGTGTTTTCACATTTCTAAAAAGACAGTATGGGAGGGAGGGATAATGCTCTCCATACAGTCTATTAATACAGGCAGGTGCTGTTGCTTCACGGGTAACAAAAAACTATGAAGAGGCCTTGGATGGTTTAATCAGTCAATGCCCCAACATCAAATTTCACATTGAAAGCCTAGAACCTTCTCCACCACAGACACCCATGTTCTCCACACAGATAAATCCCTGGGGGATTGAGGCTTCCTGGTCTGAGGCCCAGACCCAATCCTTTAGGACTCATGGTGCTCACTGACTGTCCCTCTTTATCTACGCTGAACCTAGAGATTTGCATGATGTGGACCCCACAGCCAACAACAAGGGAGCAGCTGGTAGAGTCCCTGGTTCCAGCCTCTCAAGGCAGAACCATCTCCTTTTTGGGCTCCTACCAAGACTTCAGCACTGGCCCACAGTTTCTGGTGCAACTGTTCAGCAGGTGAGCATGTCACTTCAAGGCATAGTGGTGTGACTGCCATCTATTAGCTGTGTCTTGGAAATACTACTGCAGTTCTCTGAGCCTCTGTTTGTTTCTCTGAAAAGTAGGGTAACAAGAAGAGCCTCACAGAGTTTTTTCAGGGACTAAATAAATGGTGTAAGACATGGTAAGCGGGTCCCTAGAGCCTGGCTCTGTGGGAAGGCTGCTGGACATGCTGTGGCTGTTCATATTTATTATTTTTCTCTCTTCCCTCAAAGAAGATACTCTCTCTGTCATGTCTCCATGGCCCATGAACCTGTTTGGAAAACATGAAAAAAGCAAACCTGTTTTTGTTGCTATAAAGGAGGTTTGAGATTTCTTCTAGCTGGTCTTTGCCCTTAACACAGAGAGAACAAGGGTCCCTGGGTGCTGGAAGAGGAGACCCAGGCCCATGCAGATATCTCAGGAGGTTCTTGGGGCTCATTTATCCAACTCCCATATATTAAGTACTTAAATTATACAATCACTTTTTTAGACACTTGGTATAATTCAACAAAGAGTTGACAATTCCTGGGTCTCAATTCAAAGTGATGCCCTCATAGCATCCTCTAGGTACAGACGCATCCCAGACTGAGCAGGATGACAGACCACAGGACCATTTATAACATTTAAATAGGTGCAGAAAAAGTATTTTCAAAAACCCAACATCTTTTTATGATAAGAGCTCCCAACAAATTAGGTATAGATAAAATGCACCTCAACCCAATAAGAACCATGTATGAAAGCCAGGCACAGTGGCTCAAGCCTGTAACCCCAGCACTTAGGGAAGTGGAGTCGATAAATAAATAAATAGATAGATAGATAAAATTAGCCGGGTGTGGTGGCACACACCTGTAGTTTCAGCTACTTGGAAGGCTGAGATATATAAATAAATAAATAAATAAATAAATAAATAAATAAATAAATAAATTTAGCCGGGTGTGGTGGCACACACCTGTAGTTTCAGCTACTTGGAAGGCTGAGATATATATATAAATAAATAAATAAATAAATAAATAAATAAATAAATAAATAAATAAAATTAGCCGGGTGTGGTGGCACACACCTGTAGTTTCAGCTACTTGGAAGGCTGAGGTGGAAGGATTGCCTGACCCCAGCAGGTCAAGGCTGTGGTAGCAGTGATCATGCCACTACACTCCAGCCTGGATAACAGAGTGAGATTCTGACTCAAAAAAAAAAAAAAAAAGAAAAGAAAAAAGAACCATGTATGACAAATGCACAGCTAACATTATACTAAATGGGGAAAAGACATAGCTTTTTGTACAAGAGCTAGAAAAAGAGGAAAAATGCCCACTTTCACCACTCTTACCCAACATAGTATTGAATGTCCAAGCCTGAACAACTGAAGAATAAATCAAAAACATCCAGGTTGAAAAGAAAGTTGTCCCTGGCTGCAAACACAATCAGTAAAGACTATACTAAAAAACTGTTAGAAATAATAAACTCAGTAAATCAACAATCCAAAACAAAACAACAAAAACAAAAACAAACAAAAATACCCATCCCATCTACAATAGCTACGAAAAATATATTTAGAAATAAACTTAAACAAACAAGTGAAGAATCTCTAAATTAAAACTAAAGAACATTGAGGCTGGGCAGTGGCTCACATCTGTAATCCTAGCACTTCAAGAGACTTAGGTGGGAAGATCTCTTGAGGCCAAATTTTGACTCAAGTCTGGGCAACATAATGACACCCTAACTTTACAAAATATTTAAAACAATTAGCTGGGCATGGTGGTACACATCTATAATCCCAGCTACCCTAGAAACTAATGCAGGAAGAATGCTTAAGCCCAAATGTTTGAGGTTCCAATAAGTTATGATTTTGCCACTGCAATTCAGCCTGGGTGACAAAGAAACTGATTAAAATGCAAGTCAATAAATAATTCCTTTATTCATAAACTGGCAAAATATGTTAAAATGTCTATAATACACACACAAAGAATCTACAAATTCATGGGAATCCCTATCAAAATAACAATCACACTTTCCACAGAATTTTTTTTTTAATCCTAAAATTCAAATGGTACCACAAAACACCAAGTTGACAAAGCAAGTGAAAAAAAGAACAAAACTGGAAGCACCACACTACCTTTGAAATACACTACAAAATTATAGTAACCAAAACAATACGGTACTGGCATAAAAACATACATGTTGGCCAATGAAGCAGAACACAAAGCCCAGAAAGAAATCTACTCATTTACAGCTGATTTGAGACAGAAGTGACAAGAACATAAAATGGGAAAAGGATTGTCTCTTCAACAAGTGGAGTGGGGAACACTGAATAGCCAAATACAGAACACTAAAATGAGAACCTTATCTCCATGCCATATGCAAAACTCAACTCAAAATGAATTCAAGAAGTAAATATAAGACTTGAAATTCTGAATCTATTATAATCTATTAAAAAGAAAGCCCCATGACACAGGGGCTTTTAATTTTTTGGCTTTATCCTCAAAAATCACAGGGAATAAATGCAAAAATAGATACATGGGATTATTGCAAACTAAAATGCCTAGCTGCATCTGTCTAAGATGGGAGGTTAATTTGAGCCCAGGAGTTCAAAGGTACAGTGAGCTATAATCACATCACTATACTCCAGCCTGGGTGACAAAGCGAGAATCTGTCTCTAAAAAAAATAAAAATTAAAAAGTTTCTGCACAGACTCAGTCAATAAAATGATGAGATGAGATGACCTAGGAAAGGGAGAAAATATTTTCCAGTTATATTCTGACAAAGCATTCATATGAAAAATATGTAAGAAAATTAAATAGCTGTACAACAAACAACAAATATGTATTAAAAATGAACAAAAGGCCTAAAGAGATATTTCTCAAAAGAAGACATACATATGGCCAACATCAATAATCATCAGGGAAAGGCAAATCAAAACCACTACATCAATTCACTTTTGTTTTTTAGTTTATATACACACAATGAAATATCACTCACCTATGAAAAAAAAATCCTGTCATTTCCAATCTTGAGGATGAACCTGAAGATCATAATATTAACTGAAATGAGCCAGAGGCTGGAGGTAGTGCCTCCTGCATGTAACCCTAATGCACTGGGAGCCTGAAGCAAGAGGACCACTTGAGGCCAGTAGTTTAAGACCAGTCTGAGCAACACAGTGAAATCCTGCTTCTACTAAAAGTAAAATGAAATAAAGTAGCTGAGCTTTGTGGCACATGCCTGTGGCCCTACCTACTCAGGAGGATCACTTGAGTCCAGGAGTCTGAGAATACAGTGATCTATGATTCGTGCTGCTACATCCAAAAAAAAAGCCAGACACAGAAAAATACCTCATGACCTCACTCATGAGGAATCCAGTAAAATCGATCCCATTTAAGTAGAGAGTAGAATAACGGTTACCAGAGCCTGAGGACGTTATGAGGGAGGAAAGTTTGGGAGGTGACTGTCAAAGTATACAGAATCACAATTAGACAAGACAAATTAAAGATAATTTTTGTATACATGGTGACTACAATGGGGTTATATTGTATTTTTGAAAACTGCTAAGATAGCTAATACTGTGTTCTTATCACAAAAAAGAAAGTGTTTGTTAATTAGGTAAAATTAAGCATTTGATTATGTACATATACTTCAAGACATCAACTTTTACATGCCATATACAATTTTATCTGCCAGTGTAAAAATAAATAAATATTAATAAAGCTTTTAAAAACATCATGGAAATATAACAATGCTTTAGTTACTGAGCCTATGTCCTTTTCATAAGCTTAACTGAATAGTGTCAAAAATATATAGGTTTTGTGATGCTTCCATCATTACAGTCATCAGTCATAACTATTGAAACTCTGATATTTACCAGCATGTTTTGAACCCAGCACAGAATATGGGAGGGGCCGATGTACTTTAAAGCTTTTACTTTAACATCAGAGCACCTAGGGTTCCTGGTGCCGGTGGGGATGGTATAGAAAACACTACAGAAACAAGTGCTGCTAAGATTTCCACCTCTGGGCACACTGTGAACACAGAAAACAAGTTTGCATAAAAATCACTGAGGAAATGTTTCCATCCCAAAGTTGCCATAACCTATAAAATTTTCTTAGTAAAAATGACCATGAAGTTAGCTATATTTTGATGCCTAAAAATGATATCTGTGGACTCTGAACTAAAATAAAGAATAATATAAGTGAGAAAATTTCCAAGGTTCAATATCAATCTGAAAGAGAAAGATTATTTCAAATTTTAATCCCACAGAGGTCATTTGATTATTGTCCAACACAACATGCACTTTCAAATCTGTAAGATTCTGCATGAAAACATATATTATGCTACAAGTATCCCTCTTATCTAAGTGATCCAAAATGTTCATTTATAAGCTATAAATGAAATAAAACTTACACCTAAGTTTATCTTTAGAGCAATATATTGGAATATTTGAACTTATGGAAATAATGAAACATCTTTATGTGTTCTTCAGGCTAGACAGATCATATAGTCATTGAAAAATGTAGGGTAAGATTCTATAAATAGTCACTCACAATTTAGAAATGTATGGCCTTTGGTTATACCTTCATATAATATCCATTATAATCATAACACTGTAGATACAGAAAAAAAAAGAAAAAATACATAACCCATGGGAACAATATTCTCCATACTGAGTTTATATAGACTTGGAAAAGGGATCACTAGAGATGCCATTCCATTATGCTATCTAAGAATATATTGTCACCATCTATTACCTACAAATTTGAATAAGATGGACTAGGCTAACCTCAGTGAGAGGATAACATTTTATTCAATGTATAGCAGTTTTAACACATTTTTTTAAATTGTGTTTTATTAAAACAAAGATCACACGTAGACTTTTAAAAGCATTTCAAAATCCACTGAATTTTATTACTTAATATGCAATTAGTAAAACAATTTATTTCTAAAATTAAAAATGTTTTCTTCTTACTATAATGCAGAAGATTATCCTTAAACCTCCATGGAAAAGTACGTAAATGAGCCCCACCTAACCTAGAAGGACCTCTCGTAGGCTCCCGTACAGCAACAACTAACCACATGCTTTACGTAAACACTAGAAATGAAGGCAGAGCACCGTGTGATTTGAGAGTTGATTTACATACTGATCTAAGGGTTGATTTTTTTGCTTTAAAAAAATCTGAAAGTTTTTTAATGCAAAAAAGTATACTTTACATGTAATTATAGCTCCACAAAAATCAATATAAATACATTAACTAATAATTTTAACTTTAGATTATTTTCTATAATCAACACTTTGAGAGTGAATCCTCTGATGTTTAGATGAGTACACATTTATTCATATTTAATGCATATCTAAAGTATTTTTTAGTATGAGCTCGTTGGTGTTTTCTAAGACATGTTTTTTGGACAAGTGTTTTTCTGTATTTATTATATTTGCAGAGTTTCTCTCATATGTAGGGTCTCTGAGGTTAAGCTTGAGCAACCACTGGAGAATTTTTGTGCAGTAAAAATTCTCCTGTGTACAAATAAGATCTGTGATATAAGTAAGGGTATTGTGCCCCTGTATATTTGTAATGCTGTTCAGTATACATACTCTGCTACACTCTGAGGCTTATATTTTGTGGGTGGTTTTACAAAAGTCATTATATTTGTAACCCTTTTATTCAGTGTGAAGTATCATGTGAATTAATATGTAAGCAGGTATTAAAGCCTTTTGCCATATTCTTGAAATTTGTAGGACAATTCTCAGGTGTGAATTCTCTTATGTACATTAAGATTTGAGCACTGATTAAAGGCCTTGCCGCATTCTTCACATTTGTAGGGTTTCTCTCCACTATGAATTCTCTTATGTTTAGTAAGGGATGAGAACCAGTGAAAGGCTTTCCCACATTCTTCACATTTGTAGCGTTTCTTTGCAGAACAAATTCTCTTATGTGTAGTAAAGGATTGAAACCACTTGAAGATTTTGTCACATTTGTTACACTTGTAGGGCTTCTCTCCAATATGAAATTTCTTATGCTTACAAAGGCCTGAGTGAGCTTTGAAGGCTTTGCCACATTCTTCACATCTGTAGGGTTTCTCTCCAGTATGAACTCTCTTATGTTGAGTAACTTGTGAGAACTGGTTAAAGACTTTGCCACATTCTTCACATTCATAGGGTTTCTTTCCAGTATGCAGTCTCTTATGTACATGTAAGTTTGAGAGATAGTTAAAGGCTTTGCCACATTCTTCACATTTGTAGGGTTTCTCCCCAGTATGCATTCTCTTATGTTTGGTAAGAAGTGAGAACCAGTGAAAGGCTTTACCACATTCTTCACATTTGTGGGGTTTCTCTCCAGTATGAATTACCTTATGTTCAACAAGGTTTGAGTAGTGGTTGAAGACTTGGCCACATTCTTTACATTTGTAAGGTTTTTCTTCAGTATGAATTTTCTTATGTTGAATAAGGGATGAGCACCGGTGAAAGGCTTTCCCACATTCTTCACATTTATAAGGTTTCTCTCCAGTATGAATTTGCTTATGTTGAGTAAGATAGGAGAACAGCTTAAAGGATTTGCCACATTCTTCACATTTGTAGGGCTTTTCTCCAGTATGAATTTGCTTATGTTGAGTAAGATATGAGAATAACTTAAAGGATTTGCCACATTCTTTACATTTGTAGGGCTTCTCTGAGGTATGAGTTCTCTTATGTTTAGTAAGACATGAAATCCAGAGAAAAGCTTTTCCACATGTTTCACATTTGAAAGATTTCTCTCCAGTATGAATTATCTTATGATTAGTAAGGTTTTTATATTCATTAAAAGCTTTGCCACATTGTTCACATTTATAGGGTTTCTCTCCAGTATGAATTTGCTTATGTTTAGTAAGATATGAGAACAACTTAAAGGATTTACCACATTCTCCACATTCATAGGGTTTCTCTACAGCATGACTTATCTTATGTACATTTAGCTGTGAGCCTTGTGTAAAGGCTTTCCCACATTCTTCACACTTGTAGGGCTTCTCTCCAGTATGAATTCGTTTATGTTTAGTAAGGTATACTATCAAGCTAAAAGCTTTGCCACATTCTTCACATTTGTAGGGTTTCTCTCCAGTATGAATTATCTTATGATTAGAAAGGTTTGAGAACTGTTTAAAGACTTTGCCACATTCTTTACATTTATAGGGTTTCTCTCCACTATGACACCTCTTATGTGCATTTAGGTGTCCACATTGCTTAAAGGCTTTTCCACATTCTTCACATTTGTAAGGTTTCTCTCCAGTATGAATTCGTTTATGTTTAGTAAGGTATGATATCAAGCTAAAAGCTTTCCCACATTCTTCACACTTGTAGGGTTTCTCTCCAGTATGAATTATCTTATGATTAGTAAGATTAGCAAACCAGTAAAAAGCTTTTCCACATTCTTCACATTTGTAGGGTTTCTCTCCAGTATGAATTATTTTATGATTAGTAAGATGTGAAAACCAGTAAAAAGATTTTCCACATTCTTCACATTTGTAGGGTTTTTCTCTCTGATGAACTGTCTTATGCTTAGAAAGAATTGTGCGGGATTTAAAGGCTTTGCCACATTCTGTACATTTGTAGGGTTTTTCTCCAATATGTTTTACGTTGTGTCTATTTGGATTTGATAATTTACTGAAGACATTCACATATTTATTACATTGAAAGATTTTGATATGAGTAGTTGATAAACATTGGTTTTGTTCATTATAACATCTCTTCTGCACCTTATACTCACCCACACCTTCCCATTCTTTACTTAAATGCAAATTCTCAAGGCCACAGTTTTCATATCGTCTCAGTACCACTCTTTGGAATGAATCTTTCATATCCTCCTCTGGCAAAAGGTCATGGGTGTAAGGAGAAGACATAACTGAAAGAAGTGAAAACAACAAATTATACAACTCAGTAGCCTCAGATAGACATACATTACAAATGTCATATATAAAATTATACCAAGTACATTAGCAAGCAGTCATAATAAAATACCACAGGCTCCAATTCCTTCATAGACATAAAAGCGTCACAAAAATATACCGAGCAAAATGCCTTTGTGAGAACTCTATGAACGTAGTTGTGTCTGTAGCACCTCAGGTCAGAACAAGGCCAAGAGCCACAAAGAATGGGAAGAAAAGTTTGCTGGATTTGCCCACCACAGCCCTTACTCCTACCCAAAATAGCATGGTGCCTTTAGGAGTAAACTCCCAAGTCTTGCCTTCTCCCTCAAAAAAGAAAAAAAAAATACTGGTACATTTGCCCACACTCCCGGCTTCTGGGGATGTTTCCAAACACTGGTTTCTCCTCCTGTAACACAGAGGGCTGGCAGAAATGGAGGTGTACTTTGAAAAGCAGACCGGGTCTACTGAAACCAAAGGTAAATGATTATTACAGCAGCAGACAGACTGCAGTACCACGAACAGGTGTAGCAAGATTCAGACATTTAAGGTTTCTACCAGGGTCCTTTTACTTGAGGCGTCCAGTCACAATCCACAAATTGGACAGGAAAGCATACACTTCCAGTCACAATCGACAAATTGTACAGGAAAGCATACGCTGTCTGCAAACATGCAGCCAGAGTAGTCTCTCTGCCTATTTGGGATCTACAGTCTCATCTAAAGTAGTTAGACCAGATTTCTACAAAAATAACTGCACGGGTTGGCCATCAGCATCTCTAGCTCTGTCTTTCAAAGCATCTTCAGACTTGAAACTGATTCAGAGACCATGGTGTCTGGAAACCCAGCCAGGATCACATGTTTGCATTGGGAGGCATGAGGTTTTGTTTTTTTTTTTTTGAGTCGGATTCTTACTTTGTCACCCAGGCTAGAGTGCAGTGGCATGCTCATAGTCACCACAGCCTCGACCTGCTGGTAATCAGGTGATCCTTCTACCTCACCCTTCCAAGTAGCTGGAGCTACAGGGATGTGCTGCCATACCTGGGTAATTTTTTTTTTTTCTGGATTTATTGTAGCGATGAGGTCTTGCCAAGTTGCCGATGCTGGTCTCAAACCCCCAGGCTCAGGTCATGTTTGTGGTGTTCCTGGGATTTCTTAATCAAATCCCCAAATCACCACTACTCTCCATTTTAGACATGACGCAAAAGGGGAACTTTAAAAATGGTTCAATGAGTTCTTCAAAAATATATAGATATGCTCATGTCCCCAAAAGCAATGGAAGAGGAGTTAGGTCACATTGTCCCTTACAAGCCATGCAGTAAGCATTGGCTCTTACTGTAACCTTGAAGGAAGTTCACTGAAGAGGAAGTAGAGTCCTTAGAGGATTTAAGAGCATGAAACAGAAGATTCCCCCTGTGTGACAGCAAAAAACATAACTCCAAGCTTCTCAGAAAACACTTCATTGGAACAGAGCTTCCCAAACCACATCTTAAGGCCTGGCTTCCTCCTTGATATTGCAACCCCTCACTTGTGCATCTGTTCCATTCACTCTCACCTACCTGGGGGTTTGGCTGCTATTTTCTGTCCCTTCACATTGCAGGGCTCCTTGCTTTGCTCCAGACAGATGATCAGGGTTGGTTTAGAGATAGCAAGACCTGTTTTATTAGAAAAAAGTAACTTGACTCTTGCTGGGATTGTTCAATTACCAAGCTAGTACTGTGCTCAGTAGAGAAAAGACAACATTATAGAAGATTCTAAAAAACAAAAAAAACCGAAAAGTTTCCTGACATTATTTTAGAATATTTCATGTGTATTTTAAATTTGTGGGGTTTTCACTTGACTATCCAGTACTATTAGATAAAAAAATCAATGGTGGCAATTAGATTTTAAGATATGGGCAACACTATTTTATGCTACTGATTTTCTGGAATTACCATTAATCGAGAGTAAAGAATACTATCAGCTTAAGATAGGGGATGACTGATGTCAAGATAAAACTTTTTTTTTTAACACCAATAATCTCTCGATTCTTCCTTGAAAGCAAGGGTCTGAAACTCATTCAGAAACTCTCGAATTATACTCTACAAAGGAAGTGTGGCATACAAATTGTGTACTAAAGTTATCCTCACCCACAGAGACCAGGTTTTTATAGTTCTCTAACATCACATCTCTATACAAATTCTGCTGAGCAGGGTCCAGGCATTCCCACTCGTCCAGAGAGAAATTAATGGCTACATCTCTGAATGTCAACAGCCCCTGAAACAAAACAAAACACATATTTACCAAATGGCCATGGCAGAGTTCTTAATTTGACCCATTTGAGTGTTAAGAAAACTGGTTCTATCCAATGAGATACACTTTAGCACAGTACAATTCTCTAATGTATGTATCTCTAACTCTAAGGAAAGGGGATAGTATAAGATCCACAAAACCAATGTAAATACTACACTTCTGTGGAAGATAGATATAAAATTGGGGCACAAACACAGATGTGAACATTTTTTAGTGGTATGCTTACATAACTAGTGTATATATTACTTACGTGGAAAAGTCATGAACTAGAAGCACACTTTTCAGATTTTACTTTGTACAACAATGACCTGGAGAGTGTGTTAAAATGTAGATTCTTATTCAGGAGATCTGAGGTGACACTTATGTTTTTGCATTTCTAACAAGCTCCCAGTGATGTCAGTGCTTCCAGCCCAAGGAGAACATGTTGCCAAACATCCAGTAAGTGGTAGTTTATCCAAGTTCATCTGACCAGTGAACAAATATGAGAGCCTTAATTCCCTAAAGCAAGCTATGTGCAAGGTGAATCTAGGAAGGAGAGCTACTGAATCAAATGTGATTATTTACGTACATAACTCAGGAAATCTTCTGAAGGAACTTATTAATCATAAAGAGAAAAATAACTAACTCTTCAGTGGGAAAATCTGTCATAGGGCAGTACCTTAAACTGTGAATAAAACTAGCATCAACTGTAATAGGAAAATTGGTAACACGTGCCAAAGCACATAGAAGACACAACATCAGTGGTGTGATATATTACTGGACAAAAACATAAATTACAATCTGAATCTAATCATGAAGAAATATCAGTTTAATCCAAGGTTCAAGTTATAGATATCTCCCATGTTTTGTAAATTGTATATTTAGTCTTTATTTTTTTTTAAGCATTTTAAAGAGCAAACTTCCTCCATCTATTCTTTATTCAGAACTTTCTGAGATTTTCTGGGTTAGTAAACATCATCCTGTTTAAATGTTCATTGTCTTAATAGAGCTACCAGAGCATGCAGATAAACCCTAAATAAGGCATGTTTTCCTTTTTCACTGATACCTGAGAATTCAACGCCATCCCCAATAGGAACCTTGGCCAACCACGCCTTCACACATTCAATGGCCACAAAAGGAACATTTATAATACTGCAGCTCATAATTCATGTTAAGAATTGCTCTTGGCATAGAAGCCAGGATGAAGAGAAGCCTCTGATATACAGAAAAGAAGTATTTTCAGAGCTCTTTGAATATTATAAGGAGAAAAAAATGTTGTTGACATAAACTCGTTAGCCAGCAACATAGCAAGTAGAGAAGTAAAAGTCTGCAAGTTCTAAACACATGACATTCTTAGGAGGAAAAGAGGATACAGCCCCTGACATGGGACACCATTCTTCCTCTTCCTCCTCTATGAGATTCCTATGAGATTCCTTTTCAGATAAGATTACCTGGACAAATCACACTTGTATGTTGAGAACAATATATCTTTAAATATGTCAGGACAACCTCTTCACCTGCCAGAGACAGAAGGACTTAGAAGTAGACAAAAAAAAAAAAAAATCCACCCTTTCCTGTACTTCATCACAAGAGGCAGAAACTCAGAAATGAGCTTCAATACACATGAGGTGCCCCTTTTCTACACTCAGAGTCAGCGATTTCTGCTATAACAATGGAAACACGAGCTGCACAGACCTGCCCTCAACAAACACAAGCAGAGCAGGCCCTGTCGCCTCCCTTTGGAACAAAGGCTGAATAAGACTCTCACATGTGTATCTGGGAGCCCTTGTACTTCATCCTGGCCCTCACCTCAGATCCCACTGGGCACTTAAATTAATTATGTTCCCACTTAGACCACAGACAGTCTGTGGAGCAGGAATGGGTGATGGTATTTCATGAAGCTGGCCATGTGATCTTGCTCAGAAGACTGGATTCTAAGCCTTGTCTCACCATTTTTAATTTGTACAGAAATCATTTGGTATTCTGCACCTACTCTAAGTAATATGATTCTGCAGGTTTGGAAGGATTACGTGAATTGGTTTCTGTAGAAGTTCCCTGTTAGTGGTGATGCAGTTCCCTAAACATGCATGATCAGTAGCACTCAGTTAGTGACAGCAAGCACAGCACACAGGGTCCCTCACGCCCACCACTCTTATCACATCACAAATACTTCTGGTCCAAAGTGAAGACCACCAACCTCTATCCTGAAACATGGCATTGTCTGCTGGCCCTTTAAGGTTTACAGAGGCAGCAGAAGGCAGCAATGTTTGAGGAAGTAAGCGTTTGAAAAACTACATGCATTAATGCAAGGTTTATGATCAATGTACTATGTCTCAGTAGTACGTTACAGAGACATGTTACTATGCTAGGAAGCTCATGTTAAGTGAGTTAATCCTCATAAAACCCTAGGAGATGGATAACAAGAGTCTCATATTTCCCAGGATTTAGAGGAAGAGTGCAGACTCTTTCTTCTTCTGTTTCTCTAGCATTGATTTTAAAACAAAGTGTAGAACATAAAAGCTAAATAAACACAGATGAGAGGGATATAAAAAGGGTAAAGTGTAGTTCAGAGGGATTTTTTATTGTTGTGTTTATATTTACCATTTTATAGCTTGTGGAGTGACTTTTGGGTCTGCAGAAATGGACAACAGATTGCCAGGTAGAATGTCTCTATAGAGAAACACAGGCTTTAATAATAATTTTTTATAAAAGAAATCAAGACCTCCAAATTAAAATCTTTTGCTCTCATTTATCTACTTTGGGGTTAGTAAAAATTGGGAGCACCAGCTCTGGAGATGTCAGGAGTAGCTACCCCAAACGCTGACCCCTCTAATAGTTTTGTGAAAGTCTGGGTAGGGTGGCAGACCTGGAGCAGGCAGCAGGCTCTGGCTTCATCTCTATGTTGCTGGAGTATTTCCAGTTCTGCCTTTCCTAAGCCTGGCCAAGAGAAACTTGACTTCCCCAGTTTGTATAATTTAAATCTAAATAGTCACTTTCTTGTCTACTTTATAACATACTCTAACAAGCAATTTAACTAAAACCCTCAGGATTTTCTAAGATACATATTAGGAGCTGCATGTTTAACAAGGTAAACACAATAGAAATAGTAAAAATGATAATAATAGCTTTTCAGTCCACAAATAGCCCTTCACCTAGTGACATCAGATCTCACAACATGAGAAAAGTGGCCCAAATGATTTCAAAGTCCCTTGAACCTCCCTTTCGTACTGACCCTGTAATGCTGAATTCATCCATTTACTCATTTGCTCTAGGCTGAAACTTCCGACAGTAGGGAAAATGACTGCTTTGTTTTTCTAATGGTCAAATGAAACACAATCCATGAGATTTTTCTATCAGTTTGAATCCCCAGATTTTGTCCTTGTTCTTCACACAAATACCAGACCCCTGGAGCGACACCCAACTGTGTACCAACTGAAGAGATTCCTTCTGTGAGGGGAGGAACACATCCTAAATGATTCATTTCCCATCCAGAGAGGAAAGCAAAATTAGACCCTGTTGTCAGCCTTATCCTACTCTGTATAAGACATCTCCAGCTTTCTCAATGCTCACGTGGTGTGAAGGTCACCAGTAAGCCTGGGCTGATGTCCTCATGGTGATTCAGTAGGAGAGACTCAGGGTAACTTTGTGGGGCTAGGATTGAAAATAGAACTGCCCTGGTAGAGTGGCCAATCCTATATCCAGGTGTGATATCACTTTTCCCTAACCCGTTAACTCTTGGGTAAGAGGAAGGACAAGAATTCTCTACTCCAGCACCGTTTACAGTAGGTGTAGGTGTGGTCAGGGCGCTGATATTTTGTGGCTATGATCTCCCACAGCTGAGGTGCTTTTTTCACTTACAGATTCTGCACCAGATCCTGTTTTTACACCAAAAGCCCCTCACATAGATGAGTAGGTCACTGTACATAACCTGGAAAACTCAGAGAGCACCACTTTAAAAGGGGGAATTTATGATGTCTATGTTGACCTCTCACAATGCAGAAAATGTCTTCTCTGGGTTTTCTGTATGTCCTTAGTCCAAATTCTGACCCTGCCTTGTGAATCCTAGGCAGATGCCAGCCCCTATGTGCAAATTCTATGTGGGATCAACCTGGCTCTGTGTTCCTGGGTTTACAGTATGGGAAGGAAATGAGAGGAAAGATCCCCCTCATGGAGGTTGCTATCACTTCCTAAATAATCTCAGGACCCAGATTCAGAATTGCAGCTGAAGGGGCAGGGAAGCTGAAGGTGCCCGCTATACATCTATGGGCACTTGGGCACTATGAGGAGGGAGAAGTTGAGATTCTCAGGCCTCCCAATGCACATGTATGACCTGGCTGGGTTTTTAAAATTTTTTTACTATAAAGATGTGGGGTACAATTCAGGGTTAGATATACAAACACTGATTATGCAGGTACCCTTGTTGATGAAGTATGCCCCTCCCTCCCCTAGAAGTTTCCCTCAACTGCCAATCCCACCCCAACTCTGACAGTTTCCCATTACTGCCAAATGCTTTCTTATAGTATTATAATTGTTCAAGGTCCACTTATGAGAGAGAACATATAGTACTCTGTTCTTTGTTTCTGTGATAGATCACTGAGTTTGATCGACTCCAAATCCATCCAAGTCTGGCTGGGTTTTAAGGCCCTATGGTCTCTGAATCAGCCAGAGCTATGAAAAGAGGTTAGAATGGTTGAGTGCTGCCCTATGAAGTTTTTGTTTTTGCTTTGTTTTTTTCAGTGTGGTCAAACTGCTTCAGGAGAGACTATACGTAGATCCCAAATAGACCGAGACCACTCTTCCTGCAGGTTTTAAGGTGGTGTGCACTTTGGTGCACAACCGTGGGTTGTGACTAGAAGCCTGAGAAAGAAAAATCCTTCTAGAGTAAAGCCTGGCAGTCAAATTACATGTTTATATCACGCCTCACAATTCTCCAACCCTGGAAAAACTCCTTGCAATGGCAGAACAGAAAGAAAATTGTATTCTTACGTAATTAAACTAGAATGGAAGGTGCATCCCAGGCAATCTGCTAAGAGATTGCAAAGACAGAAAGGAAAGTCACTATAATTAGTCCTCAAGTAAACAACTTGAGAGTATCATTTGTTACATACAGTTCATCCCAAATTCACCTGGTAACCAGAAGGTCTTTTGTGCTTTGGCTATATCCAACAGAAATTTGAGTTGGCTATATTCAAAGTAAAAATAATCTTCATCATGTCACATCATCATCAGGAGCCAGGACCTATTTAAGGTGGGTTCCTACTTTATCCTAGAGAAACTATGGGATAGCGCACTATTTCCTTTGCTATTTATATTTCAAAGCAATAGTTTTCAGGTTCTAGAGAAAGACAATCTAAGTCCAAAAAAGACTGACAAAAGCCCCATTTTGCTGTTAAAATAAAATATACAATTTTTCCCCCAAAAAATGACATGTAAGAGTTTTCATAATTAAATATTTTAAGGAAAAAAAAGAGTGCAAAAATCACATGCCTTATTTCAAGTTGGAAGATTAAATTTGCTCTTACAATAGCCAGGACCAGGATCATGGTCTTGAACTCATGGACCTCTGAATTCCAGAAGGCATTGGATTCAGTTACCAGAAGGGGTGGCCTTAGACACATTGTGTGTGCATAAAAGACATCCCCACATGTCCTTGGCTGCTCTCTTGTCACTCACTGGAGACACTCCTAAGCATCAGAAACCAAATGTTAGACACATTATGTGCATATAAAAGAGGGTTTGTGCAGGAAAAGGCACAAGAGAGAAAGATGCTATTAAGAACTGTCAATCTGAAGATAATCACAAGCATCAAAATCCAGTTTTAAAGAGTTTATTCAGTTAAAAAGCTGACAGGCAGCTGTGACCTTTGTCACAGAATGGCTGGGAGTGGCCATTCAGAAGACAAAAGACTTCAGAGAAATGGGGCCAGGGCTCCCAAGGTCAAAGTTGTTGCTCATATAGGCAAGCACCAAATAAATTTAACGATATTACAAACTTGTTTTACACAAGGCTGGTTTAAGAGTTACAACAAATTAATTAGTTGAAGTGCTTTCTTTTCCCTACATCCTGTGTTCTATTCTTTACAGCTGATTTTCACTTGAATGTATTATTTAACATTCCATCTTGAGACAATGGGATAGCCATGAAGACTTTTTGTGAGAAAGGTAAGAGAGAGGTTAATCTACAATGAAAGTCAATAGTAGACAGAAAAAGGGTCCTCCACAGTGCATATCTGCCATTTATAATACTTTGCAAAACCATGCAAGTGAGGAAAAAGGTTTAATGTATAAACAGAAAAACAAGGGTTTTTCTGCCTGTCACGTGCCCGTCACGTGACTTAAGCCCCACATTTGCATTCCTTTCAAGCTCAAATAATTTAGGGTTCCAACAACTTAAATTTTGAATTACTTATATTCACAGGATCTATGAGTGGGGAGCAGTGGAGGACTGGTGGAAGGACTGGTTTGTGCAACCAATACTGGCCCAGAAAGGGCTATGTTCTGGCTCAATCCTGTGTCCATACAGGCAGATGAGATTATGATCAGCTGACCCAGAAGCCTAAGCGGGTGGAGGGATCAGGTTGCCCTTGCAGACTTAGGGTTTGGGTTAGGAATAAACCAAAAGGCCTCTAGGGACTTGGGTCTGTTTGAAAATCCTAAAAGAAAAGGTGATCTAGATGCAATTTGTGAGCCAGGAGCCTATCCAGAGGGGTGTGGTCATATTGTGACCTAGCACACATGTACCAACATGGGCTGAATCACGTTGGCCATACTATGTGGGGAGGGTTCTGCCCTCAGAACTCATTACCTCTGTGTCCTTAGTCCCCACTCACCCGAGGAGAGTCATGGAATCACTGGCAGTGTGAAAGCCTGTGTACAGAACAGAACTTGACTTCCCCAAGACACCTGGAGTCTCCCTCCAGCCTAGGACCCACCTAGCTTATGTTAGGTGATTCACAGGTGCACACATGTCCTTGATTTCCTTCATGTCATTTGCTGGAGACGCTTAGACCAAGTGTCTGAAACCTAAGCACACTAGCAACTCACCTTTCTTTTGGGTATCCCTCAGGGTACATTGTCAGGAATTATTACAGTGTGAACATGAAGGCGTTTTCATCTCAGCTTTGTTTAAAGACATAAGTTGTAGGTTGGGCACGGTAGCTCACATCTGTAATCCTAGCACTTTGGGAGGCTGAGGTGAATGGACAGCTTGAGCTAGGAGTTCCAGACCAGTCTAGACAACATAGCAAGACCTCATCTCTACAAAAAATAAAAAAAAATAGCTGGGTGTGGTGGTACGCACATATAGTCCCAGCTACTCAGAAGACTATGACAGAAGAATCTCCTAAGTCCAGGAGGTCAAGACTGTAATAAGCTGTGATCATGCCTCTGCACTCCAGCCTGGGAGACAGACTTTGACCCAAAATAGTGCAATATCCTAAAGACACCAATTTTAATTTTCAGCAATGCTGTGAAGAACTAGGCACTCTTATGCATGTCTGCTGGGAAGCCAAAATTATATAATCAAAGTAGAAGGGAATGTACAAACTAACAGGCATTGACCCCAGATCCTAGAAACCCCAATTCTAGGAACATGCCATGCAATTAGAGCTTTAGAAAGAAAGATTCTTTTTTTTTTTGAGTTGGAGTCTCACTCTGTCGCCCAGACTGGAGTGCAGTGGCCGCTCCCGGCCACCGCAGCCTCGACCTGCTGGGCTCCGGTGATCCTTCCACCTCAGCCTTCCAAGTAGGAAAGAAATATTCTTGAAGTTATTCCCTGTGGCTTTGTCACAGCAAAATAAGGGAAAGAGTAGCTATGTCCATTAACAGGACACAGGGGGAGTAGTCCCCTGAACAATCACATCAGAACACTCAGTAGCCATGAAAATGAAGGAGAAAGAGCTCTGTATGCCTGTGGAGGAGTGGTGGTCATGGCATATTGTCATGGGAAAAAAGGTGGGAAAATGCATACTGAGTGCTACTTTGTGTGTAAGATGAGAATATTTGGTCCAAATGAATGTTGTGTATCTTAAAAAACAAATTAAGAAGAAAACCCTAAAATTACAAGCAAATTAAAATTAATAATATAATCATATTGGTAATATAGTGATATCTTCAGTTAGATAAAAATAAGTGATCATGGTCTAAGATTGTTCAAACAGCAATGTTTACAGATATCTATTCTTATGTATACCTACAATATATCTAGAACTGTTATTTACACATATGATCTCCCTGTCTATCTATCATCTATCCATCCATTCTTAGGATGTAGTAGAAAGAATGTACTTGGAGTGAATGGCAGTGTCTGCTGACACACTTGGGGTGGGGGGAAACATGACTGCTACCTCACTCCTGTGCAGTGTCTGCTAAAAGAGGCATTTGAAATGTATGATCAAAAAGTCCAGAAACTTGTATATTAAGAAAACATAAAGTACAATTATTGGTCAATTCTTCCAGATGATTAAGAAGAGTATGCCAAAAAAAACCAACAAAAAATCTGGTTAGGATTATTACCTGACAACTAGGGAGACTATGTTCATTTGCATGGAAAATAAAAGCCCTTTTAAAACTGAATACAAAATATTAAAAGTATAATTGAGGCTGGGTGCAGTGGCTCATGCTTGTAATCAAAACATCTTGGGAGGCTGAGGTGAGAGGATTGCCTGAATCCAGGAGTTCAAGACCAGCCTGGGCAACATGATAAGACCTTATCTCTATAACAATAAAAAAACAGTATCATTGAAAAAAGCTGACAAAATAGATGATTGTGCTACAAAAGTTATGCAGCATATAGAAATGGTATGTAAATATCAACCATTAATGTTTTAAAATAATTTTAGTACCAAATATTAAACATGATTCCAAAATGTGCTTTATTTATATACAATGAAGAAAGAAGCTTCAAGATTTAATGTTTAGTAAAATAAAATAAGAAATTTTAACAATCAGTGAAATGATATTGTCAACTGCGCACATGTATGAAACACTTTCAGGGTGCCAGCCAGTGTTTCAAAAATCTTCAGGTATTTTTACTTATTAGATCTTCACCAGCAAACCTGTCAGGTATGTATAATTATTTTCCAACACACAGATGAGGTAAGTGAAGGGAGAAAACTGCAGTGACTTGCCAAAAGTTACGCAGACACGGAGGGGTGGGTTAAGGTTTTCTCCAACCTACTCCTGCTTCCCTTGGAGAGAAGGTGCCATTATTCATTGATTAAACAACCACCTAACTGAGCACCTGCCACAGGACAGGCACTTTGCTTGGCACCAGGGATATAGTGGTGAACTAAACACAGCCCATAGAAGCAAATATGAAAAAAACAAACAATAAACACCAAGATCACTTCAGAGAATGACGAGTGCCAGACATCCTGCTGCTACAATAGATGTGTGCATCAGGTCAGGAGAGCTGTATCGTTGAGCAGTAGGTTCTCACCGGAGGACAGTGGAGCCAAGCCCCCCACAGAGAGCCATAGCTGAGCCAGGCCTGGGGGTATGTCCCTGTGACAACGTGATTAAGATGCTTAAATTTTGGCCTCTTCCTCAGATTCCTGGCACGCAGCCCCTAAGACTCTTGGAGTGTCTTAAGTGTGAGAAATAACAATGGTGATTTATTTTCAAATTGGAGCCTAGCTTATCTGGGGTTCTCAAGATGGTGTCTAAATGCTCTGTGTTTCTCTTTTGTTGATTCACTTCCTGCTTCTTTGTGCTTCCTTTTCGTGGGTTTTTTTTTTACTTTGGCAGGTTTCATGTTTAAACTTTTGGCAGGATCCAATCAGAATGGTAATTCTGTAAGCCAATCAGCAAATGGGGCATACAAATGAAATGATTCTGTAAGCCAATCAAAATATGTCATGTAGGCATCATATGGGAGAACCTGTAACTTCTGCAGTATTCCTCCAATGAGGAGCCAGAAGAGGGACCTGCGTTTTAGGGATAAAAGTGCTGATTCTTCCTGCTTTGGTGTGCTTGCCCACCAGACACCCAATCTTGCAAGACTGTCAATAAAGTCTCGCTTCTGCTGCACTCCACGCCTGTGTCCATCCTTTGATTTTGGACAGGTAAATTAGTTTCTCACGTAAGTGCCTGTTGTATGCTAACGAATGACTGATGGTTGGGATCCCTCTACCCCACCAGAAAGAAAAGATGAGCCATCTTGGCTTATTAAAAGTAAAAATAGTACACATATGATAAAAATAAACACATACCTAATAAAAAAGGAGGGCATGCAAATGAAAATCTTTCTCCCCAGTCTCATTCCCCTAAGTAACCATAAGAGACATATCAGTTTGTATCCTTCTGAAACTGCTTCCTGCCTTTCTGTGTATACCCCCTTAAGAAAGGACACACTCTTCAACCAATGGGCAGTCTCCCTTTCTGATGTTCTGAGCAACATCATCTTCCTCTCCTATTGGAGATAACCCTGAAGATGAGTTTTCCTCTCAGAACCCAGAAGCTAAAGTGTGCTCTGGAACCTGGTGGGCAAGGAGGGAAGGCTGCTGGTGCATCCAGGGGACCTGTATGACCTTCCATGCAAGCAGGAGCCAGCTCCAAGAGAGTTACTTACTGAGGGAGTCTCTGCTGTCCATCTGCCTCCTCCGCTGAGCCTAGCAGCTCATGGTTGTAGTATTTATGTATGTCCAGGTGGGTGTTCATGGACAGCCCTCCTGCCCACACTGGGGACACATAATCCATTAATGCAAAAGAGAAGGATGCTTTTCTTGAGGAATACGAAATAGTAATACCTTTAAAGTATTATACCCAGAGAGCACAAGAATGAGGTGGCAATCATGCCCCCACCCCAAGTGTTGAGCTCAGTAATCATCTCTAAAGCTGCTTGTTGTGTGGACTCTAGACTGACTGATGCCGCAAGTAGCTATAAATCAACCTAATTATGCCACATGCTGGATACCATAACTCATGCCCTACAGTTCAACATTGGATAGCTGTCACCAAGTCAACCCCAACAGAATAGTGTGGACACTTTTACAGACTTTTTTTAAAGACTCTAAAGAAAACCTAATAAGTCTTTTCTAGTCCCCTTCTCTATAAGTGCAGTAGTTTGAAGGCTCCAGCCCCTGTTGGATACTAGCTGAAGCCCAGTCCTTCTACAAGACCAGTTTAGACTGGTACAGCCCAGCAGAAATCAGTGCCTGTGACTCCGTTATCTTTAGCTTATTAACAGGTCTTTACAATAAGGCCTCTTCCCTGCAGTACAGTCTCCACTCTCTAATGCCCATGTGGCTATGGAGAAGCCTGTACTCCACCTGTTCACATCACACTTTCTCCACCTCACCCAAATCTAACTCTCTCTCCTCCTGCTGCCGGGGAGGTGCTTTCAGACACGAGCTCCCACCTCCACTTTCTGGCCAGCGAATAAAAAGCCCACTGCCTTTCCAAGTTCCACATTCTCTCTTTGTGATGACATGAAGTAGATAAACAATACAGCATATCTGTGACCGTTCTGGCAATTCTGCCCAGCCAGCCATGGCCTCCCTCAGCAGGAGAGGACCATCCTGCTTTGCAGCTATGCCCACCTTTTGTCCTCCCTTCTGGCTAGTGGCCTAGCCCAGAGGAATAATAGCTAAGGCAGGCGAAAGGTTGCCCAGATAACTATCTCTTGGGGAGGCCTCAAGGAAGGTACAGAATCTCACTCAGGGCAGGCTAGGGCAGAGATACCTGGGACACCCAGGTGGTCAGCAAGAAAGTGCCAGGCATACCAGAACATATGGGTCAGAACCAAATAGAGCATGCCATGTGTGGCAGGCTGGGTATGGCTGGAGTCACAGAGGTGTGAAAATATTCACCAACATAGTTATGGCGAAAAGTAGATTAAAGAGAAGATAGTTAACTACTTTTTGTTTACTGCAAATGTTTTAGAGCTGGCTAATCAGCTTTTATAGCTCTTTGCTGTTATCAGCAAGTCTCCTTGTAATATTTGTAAAATCTCAAATCTTAAGATTTCCTTTCTTAATTTACCCAATTGTTGCTGGCCTAATTGGGCCTCATTCCTTCACATTCCTCGACAGAGCAAAAATGTCGAATCTTTGGTGGTGACAGTCTCATCTTTTGTAGTTGCTTTATGCTGAACAGGGGTATGGCACTGGCCCTATATGCAATTATTGATCTGCTAGGGAGCCCTGTGGACTTATAGAGAAGGGGACTAGGAAAGACTTATTAGGTTTTCTTTAGCGTCTTTTTAAAAAGTATGCAAAAGTGTCCACACTATTCCATTGGGGCTGTCTTGGTGACAGCTATCCAAAGTTGAACTGTAGGGTATGGTTATCATTTTCGATGTGAAACTTAGGATACAGGGAAGGAACTCATCAGAAAAAGGAAGCCTGTTGAGATGAAACTGGTTTCCAGCAGAATTTAAAAGAGATTTGTTTAATTTTAGAGGAAACAAATTTGACAATTAAATTAGAGATACAACGACCGAAGAGAGGGAGCAATAAAATACCTGTTAGTGGTCCCAGGAATGGGAATAATCAGGAGTACCATCCCCAGGTAGATGACCTCATGAGTGTATGATAAGTATGGGCTATGAGACTTGTGTCAGTTATTTCCATATCCACTCCAGTGGAAATTTCTAATCCAATGAGTAAAGGAATTAGATGGACTATTTTGTTATGCTAGAACTGTAAAGTAGAATGGGGAGGGGCTAATTAAAAGGGGCAATTTGGATGTTTGGGGCTATGTAGACTAATGTACAAATTCTAGTCCAATTGGCTGTAAGACAGATATATGCATTTGACCCACAAAGGAAGCAAGTTTCCTTAGATTTAAAGCAAGAAGTTAAATTTAAGGTACAAAGCTGGTATGTTACTTGAAATTTTGACCTGAGGAAAAAGCATTGAGCAGCCAGTGTAGAAGTTGTAAGGGGCTGTAAAGCTGGGATATTAAAGTTTGGTTTTGAGCATGTTTTGTTTTTTTAGGATAGAAGTGCTGAGGATCTAGAATCATCTAAGATTTTAGGTTACTAAATATGGGAATCTGTAGGCAGTTATTAGGAGTCCCAAAAAGGGAAAGAGCCAGTAAAGATAGGGTCATTTTTTCGTTGTGCATATATAGAAGATAAATGTTGAAAAGCAGAGGAAAATATGAGTAAAAGGAAAAACATATAGTAAATATTGTAAATATTAAGATAATGATTTTAACAAGGAAACACAGCTACTTTTAGAGAATCTGAAGAGAAATTTGAAAATATTTGGAGATATGTAGCCAGGATTTTTGGAAGCAGTTTAAATTGTAGAAAATAATGTACAAGATAATTTAAAACAGGTGTACTATAGTTCTTGAAACATAATTATTTCCCTCTAGTTCTCTATTTTTATCAAAGCTAAATCATAGTAGGACTAATTTATTTGTAAAGGAAGTTTTAGACTTTATATTTTATCTATAAAGTACAGTAAGAATAATTATGTGTCATATAGGCTCTTTTTGAATTGGCTTTGATGGAAATTTTTTATAAGAAACTTTAGATTCTCCATGAGTCTTTGAGTTAGCCAAGGACTTGTTGTAAAGACCTGTATGAGTTGTGTAAAGTCTTCTTTTAGAAGTCCCTAGTAACCTGAGGTTCCTGGGCTCATTAGTAAGTAAGCTTTTTCACTTATCACCAGTTGGAAGCCCCACAGAATTGAAGAGGTATCAGTCCTTTTCAAGGGTTTTTTATTGGCTCTTTATAGATCTTAACTTTTTTACAGCAGTTTATTTTGAAATATTTTTAGTCAAAGCCTCAGTAAAATAAGTATTTTCTATTTTTTTTTTTTTTTTTTTTTAGTTGGAGTCTCACTCTGTTGCCCAGGCTGGAGTGCTCCCAGCCACCACAGCCTTGACCCCTGGGCTCAGGCAATCCTTCCACCTCATCCTTCCAAGTAGCCGGAACTACAGACACACGTTACCATGCCCAGCTAATTTTTTATTGTAGAGACAAGGTCTCACAATGTTGCCCAGGCTGGTCTCAAACCCATGGGCTCAGGCAATCTTTTTGCTTCGGCCTTCCAAAGTACTGGGATTATAGGCTTGACATTTTGTTACAAGAGAAAATAGATTCTTATTGAACTCATGTAAATAGCCACACTGTTACAAATTAATAGTTTTCAAATTTTGGAGAAATCAGGTAGAAAGATATACATTTTAAATTTAGCTTACAAGAGCACATTTTATTTTTGTAAGGCTGTAAATAGTTCCAAGAAAAAGGGATTTTGACTCTGAAAAATATAACAAAATTAGCAATACTTTAAACAAAAGTTATAAAATTATTTGGCTTCTATTAATTTAGTTTATGCAATTAACTCTCATTTTGTCAGCAATCCTATACTGGCAATCTTATGAGAACATAATTTTTAATATGAGTCCTGGAAGATTTTAAAGTTGTCCGCAATTTGGCACTGAAGAGCACTTGCCAGAGTCCTATATCTGATTATAAACTGCGGTGGATAACTGAGGCCTCGGTAGGCAACATTTGAAAAAGATTTCAGATACCATTTTTAGGTTTTACTACAGACGTTGTTTATAAAACAATTTTCCTGATTTACGGGTGTTATTTACCAGCCCTGAGCTATTACAGAGGCAGTTTAGGAGAAAAGGGGTGGGGGCGTGTTCCCTGGAGATTGAAGCCAATTTTTGTCTTTCCCTCCACCACTTGCCCAGAGTGAACTGAGAGTCTGAAACTTTTATATTGGAGAGTCTGTCAAATGTTAAAAGGGTTTAAAAGCATGATGTCATGACACAGAATTATAGGTTATTGCAAAATAGCCATTTATTTAGTCAAAATGATAATTTTAGATATTTTGATAAGTAAAAACCTTGGTTTTTTTGATAGAGCAGATTTATTTCTTTAAACAACAAAAACCAACAAACACAGTAGGAAGCCAACTAAACCCATCTCCTTTTTCTCTCTTTTTCTGTAGTTTACTTAAAAAGTAAATTAAAGCATTTAATTATCCCTTAAAGAAAATGGTAAATTTTATCTGGCATGAGCGTAACATTGAGGTTAATTTTAATACAACCTTATAACCAAATGTATTTAATTCTCATTAGTTTAACTATAAGGTAAGATTTTTAAGAAAAAATTACTTTTGTATTTAAGGCATTTTAAGATTTTAAGAGAATTAAATTTAGTTAAATTGCTTTTTATTCATTTTTAATTGCGAATTGGTTTGATCACTGTTGGAGAACACAAAAGGTTGGCACGAGGCTTCTGGAGAAGTTATGAGGTGTGGGTAATTAGGCGGGAGTGGCCAGTTTTCATGCCTTACCATGCCACCTACATAGACAGTACCCAGTTTTTAAGACTTGATCTGTTTAGCAGAAGTTAGCCAGATGTGGTAACGTGACTAGATTTTTTTCGCCCCAAGACCTTTTAGGAAGCCTCAAGTGGCAAATAATGGTATTGATACAGAGTGGTTGGCTTAACGGCTTAGTTTTTAGAAGGAATGGGTCTGAGGCCTAGTAAAAGAGGAGTTAATTAGAATATTAAAAGAGCTAGTGAAACTTATTAAGGACTAAAGGGGGTAAAATGTCCCTGTCTGGGTTGGTCGCCTGTGCCAGTGAGGGGGATTCAAGACTGGAAAATGGATCCAGAAAAGTTGGTTAGGGCAGAGTATGTAGCCCCCAAATTGACGAAGTTAATTTCATTCCCTGTCACACATCCTATTGTCCAAGGTTCATTAATAGAAATGGAGAATACAAGAGACTGTATAGCTGCTGGGCCCCATCAACTATAACTAAGGAGGTGGCCCTTTTGTTTGTTGGGTTAACCATAGTTAAGAGAATGGGGTTAAAGGCATTTGCTGTTCTCTTGGGTCAGTCCATGCTTGAGGTTTTTGGTTGTGGGATGATCCCTCTGCACTAGGAGGAAAGGGGCAGTCCTGCATTCAGTGTCCTTTGTTTGCACGGTCCAGGCAGCAGTTTTTTGTTTTTGAGACAGTTATGTCTTATATGTCCTCATTAGCCACAATGATGAACAGGTAATGGATGTCTCTTTTGGCTTGAAGGGCAGCCATTTAGGTGTAGGTCGTGCCTGGGGCCTTGGTATGGGCAGGTAACTGACAATAGAAGTTGCCATATATCGGGCTTGCTGCTTGTCTTTTTTTTACTTCCTTTTCAGTCTTTAAGACCTTCTCCTGGTTGTTGGCCTTCAGGTTGTTGGCCTTGAAAGTCGTGTCTAATATCGTGGAAAAAGGGCAAAAACCTTTATCTGGTTTTTGGAGTTTTTTTGTCTAATGTCTAGAGAGGCCTGGATGAATGGCCATAATATCAGAATTAGTAGGGTTTAAAAATTTGGCTGAAGACATCTGGCAATTTTGGTGGAGATTAGGAGTCTAAGAGAGAGTTATAAAAGTCTGAAAAGTCAGACCATTTAGAATAAGTATAACAGAGTTTAGGCTGAAAGAAATTGTTTGGGTCCCAAATTCCATGTAAAGGTCAAGACTCCTGGTTTGGAAGTTGGTAAGAAAGCCATACTTTATTGCACAATAAAATTAGTTTTTTGGGTTTTTTTGAGAGTTTGAGGTTCAAATTTATTCCAAAGTTGTAAAATGCAGCCCAGGGGTGAGTCTGAGGGAATGGAAGGTTTATGTTCCATGGTGGAATGGGGAAAAATCATCCATTAAAGACTCGAATCACAATTCTTCTGAGCGCCCAGAGAAGATGTACTTTCCAAAGTGATTTTCCACCTACTGGAGAGGATCTACCTGCATTTGTGAAGTAACACAAATTTGCTCTCTACAGGGGCATCCCATCTGATAGAGAGGAACTCTAGCCAGGGGCCAAGATACTTGGATCCTAGAGCTAATGATGCTGGACAATCAGACCAGGTCAGAAAAGGGGGTCAAGGGGAGACTCACCGATCTGGCGTTGGCTGGGTTTACTAGATTCAATGGGGTTTGCAGCAGAAAGATTGGCTGTTCTTGCAGGATATTTGAAGAGAGAGAGGGAGGTCTGGGTCTCCCTAAGCATGTGTGTTTGGCTCTAGATAAGCTTCCAGCTGTCAGCCTTGCCACATGTTGAAATTAGGGACCTCTGACCAGGAAAGGCAGGAGAGAGCCTTCCTCCCTTCCAGTCAAGACAGTCAAACTCGTTCACCCTCTGGCCTTCAGACTACACCAGGGAGTGCCCTGGACAGAAACCATCAGTTGCCAGAGTTACCAGAGATTGTCTGCTGAAAGACTGAAAAAGGAAAGCAAACTCCTCTCACCCAACTGGGAGATGGCAGTTGATGCCTTTCCCTGGGACCTTCTGGTCCACTGAGGAGTAGCCCCAGCCAGTAACCATCAGTTGTTTCCAGTTTCAGATGCAGTCCTCTGAGAGTTTTGAGTTGGAAGAGGAAAAGAGAATAGGGCAGAGGTCCCCTTAGGAGAGATTTGCCATAAAAGCCACCAAAATGCCATGTGTGGAAGGCTGGGTATGGCCAGAGTTGTGGGGGGTGAAAATATTCACCAAGACAGTTATGAACTATGAAAGGTAAATTTATTAAAGGGAAGATATGTTGTGAAGGGCACAATGGGCCAAGCAGCAGTGTCTGCTGCTGCAAAGAGGCAGGAGCTAGAGGGGTGTTTTTATAAAAGGTATCCACTGATGCGCCTGTGCCCGGGCTGGGGGCGCCATCGCGCCTGGGCCTTTTCCTCAGTTTTTCCTTTCCCCACCCCACCCCACTGCGGCTCTCTGGTCAGCGCTTGCGCAGAGAACTCAGCGCTGAGATTGTCTAAAGCGACAAGAAAAATGGTGGAAAATTCACCGTCGCCATTGCCAGAAAGAGCGATTTATGGCTTTGTTCTTTTCTTAGGCTCCCAATTTGGCTTCATACTTTATCTCGTGTGGGCTTTTATTCCTGAATCGTGGCTAAACTCATTAGGCTTAACCTACTGGTCTCAAAAATGCCCAGGCCTACACTACTCCTCCAGAAAAAGATAGGAAGTTCCTTCCTAAAGAAGCTGACTATCCCAAGAGAAAGAATCTATGATTTCTGACATTTAGAGGACCCCAGTGAAGCTCATGTCTAGCTCTCTTAGAGTGAGGCTTACCAGTTGGCCAGCCTGCTCACATGTACACAGTGCTTCCAATTAGCTTGGTAGCACTTCATTTTTAAATATGAATGGACTGCTATAAGTAACCAAACATTAAAAGAAAGCCTCTAACATTAAATGTAAAAACCCAAAAGAAAAAAGGGAACTTGAAGGAAATGGAGATAATGCAGGGAACAGAAGAAAACTTTAAAATAAAATTCTCAGCTATTGGGCAGTTGCATTACCTGTCTACCTCCTTATTACTATCGTAATCAGCTATGTACTCTTGTTTGGAATTAACATGATGAGTACCTCTCCACTCAGTTCCATTCATATAATCACAGATAACTATGCAAAAAATCAACAGCAGAAGAAATACCAAGAAGAGGCCATTCCAGCATTATGAGATATTCCTATTAGCAAAGTAAACAAAATGTTCTCTCTTGCAGCCAAAGAACTTTACTCCAAAAACTGAATTGTATGTAGGCATACTAAAACCAAGCATTTATATTTTTGACTTAATAATTTTGATCATAATAAATTTGACCATATTTTATTAGTATTCAGTATTGAGATGTTAAAAAATGTAATTGATCTTCCCTTATGTTCAATTAACATTGTAAATGTTCTGAAATATTAGTTTTTAATAGAAAGAATAAATAAAATACTACATTATCTTAAAAAAAAAAAAGGTATCCACTGTGGGCCAGGGAGCTGTCTTTGGGGGTGGTCTGTAAAACAAAATTTTCAGAGGTTTGTGAAGTGGTTGATTGATGGTGGTATTTTGTTTTTTTAATATATAGTTAACAGCAATGGCTAACTAGCAACAATGAATAACTTTTTTATTTACTTCTAATGTTTTATAACTGGTTTACCAGCTTTTACAGCTCTTTGCTGTTATCAGTAAGTCTCTTTGTAACATCTGCAAAATCTCATCCTGAGATTTCCTTTTACAACTTACCCAATTTACCCAACTGCTGCTGCCCTAACTGGGCCTCATATTCCTCTACAATGCACTGCTTTTGAAGTGTCCCTTCTTTCCACTCCCTACTTTGCAGCCAGTCTTATCCTCTGATCTGGGCTGCCCTATCACAGCTCAGAGGGCACCTTCTTGCGCACATGCAGCTTCACACCTCAGTCCCATGCTGACTCCAGATCATCCTGTAAGGGGCTCTGCCCCGATCCGGGCTCTGTCCTGAGTGGAGAGGCTCTACCCTGTGCCTTGGGATCTACCACAGTCACTGGACTACCTAGCCCTCCTGCTATTCATCTGCTTTCAAGTCTTCATTGATTCTGAGCTGGAAGGGCCACCATTCCCATGTCAACTGGTAAATATGTCCTGGGCTCCTCTAGTTCAGTTTGCCTTGTTCTAGCAAGCTCTGGATCAATATTTGTGGAGGCAGGACTCTCTGTGTCTTGTGGTAGAGAAACTTCTCACATATAAAATTTGGGACCTACAAATGGAGGTTTTAGCCATTGTCAGAAATCCACTGCCTCCTGTATGCCCCACTGCTCTTTTGAGGGTCTTCCTTAACAGGGTGCCCAGCTTGATGTTATAGCCAGAGCCACTTTGGCAACTGTGAGGGGACCCTGGAGGTGGGTAGGGTGGTGTCCTCCTATTCTGGAAAAAAAAAAAATTTTCTACCAAAAAAACTCGGAATTTCCTGTGGGCAAACATAGTATGTGTGCATCCACTACCACTGGAGATTGCCTGTACAAGAGTAAAAACAGATAGGTGACCCCCCTCCAAAAAAAAATCAGGAGTATTGGAAACAGAGGTGGGATGGGCAACACTCAGTCACTATTAGATGCTAATTTTAAAGGAAATAGAAGCCACAGAAAAGAAATCCACTAACTAGAATAAATTAAAATAGTGATGCAGAAAGCCAAGCAAAGGCTGTTTATCTTACTGAAAAGATTGAGGGAGAACTTGAGAATGTGTAATCCCCTGAACCCTGACTCAATAGAGAGAGAAGCAGTCCTAAAGTCCCACTTCATCTCCCAGAGCACAATGGACACCAGATGGAACTCCAAAGAGTAGAATTAGAGCCCAATGCCCCCATTGGACGATTAGTCAATCTGGTAAATAGAATGTGCAACAACCAAGACAAGTAAGAGGAATGTAAGAAAGACAAAGAGAAAGAAGAAAAAAGGACTTTTTAGAAAGTCCACCTGCTGGCTGTCACCCTCCCATAACAGCTGGCTAACACCCAGAATACCTATCCATGGAAAATCACAGTGAGAGACCCCCAACCTCCAGGGAAAGCCCAAAGAATCTAAGAGACTGGGACCAAACCTATGTGCCCTCTGTAAAATGGAAGGGAACAGGAAGAAGGACTGTCCCTTCTGTTTCCAATGAGAAGGAGATGTTTTACCCAAATGTTTCTCAGAGGCTAATGGTTCAAATAAGTAAAGATTGACAGGGCCCAGGGACTTCTCAGTTGGCCCTCCAGGTATCCCCTAAGGAGCTACAGCTGGCACTGACATAGGAAGTAAGTCTGTTAACTTCTCAGTCAACACTAGGGCCTCCTACTTGGTTTTAAAGACCCCCCCCAGAGGTAAACTTACTCACCAGAAATGCAGGACTATGGAAGTATCAGAGACAATGAGAGGTGACTCCTTTAATGAACCCCTAGAATGTAAATTAAATGATAAGATGCTAATCCATTGTTTCCTTTTTCTCTTTTATTCTTGAGTTGGAGTCTCACTGTGTTACCCAGGCTGGAATGTAGTGGCACGCTCACAGCCACCACAGCCTCGACCTGCTAGGCTCAGATGATTCTTCCACCTCAGCCTTCCAAGTAGCTGGAATTATAGGTATGCACCACCACAACTGGCTAATTTTTTGATTTATTGTAGAGATGAGGTCTCACCAAGTTGTCCGGGTTGGTCTCGAATCCATGGGCTCAAGCATTCCTCTCACCTTGGCCTCCCAAAGTGCTGGAATTATAGGCATGAGCCACCGCGCCCAGTCCATTATTTTCTTTATGTTCCTGCGTGTCCTCCTACCCACCCTGGAACAGGATTTCTTACAGAAGCTAGGGGCTACACTTACCTTTAATGAGTCACACCCAGAGATAGGAGTCCCCCTTGAGAAGGGTCACCTAGTAATAATGCTATTAAGTAGAAATGTGTCCAAAATAATAGATCCTGAGGTGTGGGCAGGGCAATTCATGCAAGGCCAGCAACAGTCAGACTGAAACCCAGCTATCCCTGCCCAAGTCAAAGGCAGTCCCTTTTTAGGCAAGAGATACCAAGAGGGATCACCCCAGTGATTTCAGAGCTCCAGAAACAAGAACTCCTGAGAGGCTGCCAGTCACCCTGCAACATCCCCAATCTTCCCATTAAAAAGCTCAGGCTAGAATATAGACTAGTACAGGCCCTCGGAATAGTCACTGAGGCTACAGAGGATATTCACTCTGTGGTGCCCAAGTCATGCACCCTTCTGGCCGCATTACCAGGCAGAGTAGTGTACCGTCCTGGACTTGAAGGATGCCTTTTTGTGCATCCCTCTGGCTACTGAGACTCAGGTTTTTGCCTTTGAATGACAGGAGCCTGATACAAAGCAAAAGCAACAACTCTGCTGGACAGTTACCACAAGGTTTAAGAATTTCCTCAGTTTGTTTGGAGAAGTATTGTCAAGAGACATTCAAGGCCTAACACACTTTGTTTCCCAAGTTACACAAAAGGTAGCTTAAGGCCTAGGAATCACTTGGGAATGCCATACAGAATGGACACTGCAGTCCACAGGAAAGGTAGAGCCAACCACAGCATCAAGAGAGCCCCAGCTAAGCTGTGCCAGAGGACAAAGGAACAGAGGACTGCCCCAAAGGGAGAACTAAGATACAGCACATTTGAACTGATGTATGGGAGATGCATCCCAGAGGCTACAACAGGGTGGGGACTAAGCCCACAAGAATTGAAACAGTTAAAATATGTACTACATATTGGAGAGAGGGCCCATGTTCTTGCAGCTTATGGAAATCAGGCTTCCCTACCATCAACTGTCCTGCTTCTGAACACTTGCATCACTGGGGATTGGATTTACCTAGAAACCTGAAAAGCCCAAACCCCAGAGAGCCAGCTAGTTCTGAAATGGCAGGACCTTATCTGGTGGTTCTAACCACCCATTCTGCCTTGAAACTCCAGGAAGTCACCCTGTGTATTCACCACACTCAAGTGAAATGGGTAGAATGGACTACACCAGCTTGAACCCATTTGATTTAAAACTGCTGTTCTGGAAACCAAAACCAGACTTCCAAATAAAGGAGACCACAACCACCTGGAAAGGGTCATTGTCCCCACTTTATATTGCTAATAGTTGCAGATCTCTTTGGATGCAGCACTTCTTCCTACCAGAAGTGCTGCTGTTGTCATGTCTGGGTTCTACTTTTAGTGGACTTAGAGCTTATTCTGCTGTACCCACAGCCGTCCCTAACCTAGGGATCTGTTTTCTTTTATCCTTGATAATTTTAGGCACTCTAGTCTTGACCTGTAGCCCTTCTGGCATTTCAGTACAAAATTGCGACGCTGGGGTGGCAGTGAGAGTGCCACTGCACTCCAGCCTGGGTGACAGAGTGAGACTCCAACTAAAAAAAAAAATGCATATATTGTGACCACACTCTTTCAGGGCTTTTGATGGTCCCACGGTGTTTCCTGAAGAGGTAGCCTTTACTGAATATCACCTGTGTCCCTAACATAACATGCATCCTACCTCATCCCTTATCCTGTGCAACTTCGTTCCGGTGACCAATGGTCTCTGGGAAGCCAATGCAATAGTGAATTTCTCCTACATTATGGCTGATGGAAACAACCTCTCTGAATGCTGGATATTCCATAGGCATCCCCAGACTCAGACAAGATGTTCTATTCCATACCATTTGTTGTTTTTGAGTTGGAGTCTCACTCTATCGCCCAGGCTGGAATGCAGTGGCATGCTCACAACTAGCACAGCCTCAACCTGCTGGGCTCGGGTGATCTTTCCACCTCAGACTTCCAAGTAGATGGAACTACTGGCATGCGCTACCACACTGAGCTTATTTTTTGATTTATTGTAGAGACGAGGTCTCACTGAGTTGCTCAGGCTGATCTCAAACCCCTGAGCTCAGGCAATCCTCTCACTTTGGCTTCCCAAAGTGCTAGGATTACAGACTTAAGCCACTGCACCTGGACCCATACCCTCTTAACAGCGACACTGACATCGTGATGGTAAGTTGAAGATCCAAAGTCCCACACGAGCCTGTTGCTGTCACTTGAGCTCTTCCCATTTTCTGGGTTGTGTAGACCTCACTCCTAAGGTCAAATATGCCTATAAACCTCCCATTAGGTTTTCAGATTTAAATTGTTCAGGGGAAGGAGAAACATGTGAGAAGTGCTGACCCTCAGTGTCTACTCCCTTACCTTCAACCTCACTGTCCCTTGTATTCCAAATGACACCCACTGGTGTCCCTACTCAGTCAGCTATGGAAACTACCAAGCCAATGCACAATCTGGCATGGGATAGATAATCCTGAGAATCAGGGCTTCTTCTATGCTCCCCCTTGTAGGGGATCCAGTTGAAAATATAAACTTTAGCTTGACTCAAGGAGGACTATAATACCCCCAATGTGATGAAAAAATTCTTCCCTCATGGAACCCTCAAATGTAGTGCGGAACAACTGACTGGCTTCAGACTAATTACAAGTGGAACAATAAGGGGGGTGTGCACTCACCAATACCTCCAGCTGCATGTGGATAAACATCACAGGTCAAGTGGAAGTCATCTCAACATCCCTGAAATTTATACTCAGGCTCAATGGTTTCACTCCTTTGGGGAAGGCAAGGTCAATTACAATGAGGTCCAGAACACAGTAAAGACCATTCTGCCCAATTTTATCTGGTTCTTCTCTTTCCTTGGCTTCCTGGTGGCAGTCCTGTTTCTGCTACACTTTGGCCCTTGCATTCTTAACTTTTGGTGAGCTTTGTTAGTAAAAGACTAGAGGCAATTAAACTGCAAAGAGTAATTAGGGCTATGAGCAGCTGGGACTGAAACCTGGTGATAACCAAAAGTACCTGAGGACAGTAAGGGAAAAATTTAGCTTCTCTAACCCACGACCCCTCAATGTCCCTACACAACAGGAAGTAGTTCCAGAAGACAGACACTTTCCCCTTCCACAGGCCTCAAGAATGAGGAGTGGCCAGCCAGGGTGGCTCACACCTGTAATCCCAACATTCTGGTAGGAGGATCACTTGAGCCCAGGAATTCAAGCCCAGCCTGGGCAAATAGTAAGACACCATCTCTAAATAAATAAAAATAAATTTTAAAACATAAAAAAAGAATGAGGAACAAATAGACATAGGAGGGGCTTTGTCACCAAAACAGCCCTAATGAGATGGCATGAAAGCTTTTAGATTCCTCAGTTACCTTTAGCTTATTAACATGTCACATAATGCTAAAGCTTCTCCCCAGTAGGACAGTCTCTGCCATTCTGTGTCCACCTGGCATATGGAAAAGGCTGTTCCTGGCCTGTGTGTCTGGACTCCACCCTGTTCATGTTACACCTTCCCCACCCCGTCCCACCCAAGTCTGACAGTCCTTCCTCTCAGTGCTGGGGAGCAGGCACTTTTAGACAGTACCCCTTCTCCACTCTCTGGCCAGCAAATAAACAAATCTGATTGCTCCACATTCTTTCTTCACAATCGACACTTAAGAAAGGTAAAAACATGCTTACACATACAGTCAATCACTAATCAATGTTATTTTTGCAAACCACTGAGGATTCCTGACAAACATTGTATTCGCCTTCTGATTTTTGCCTTTAAAAACCTACTTGTAACAAAAACCAAATGGAGCTCATAATCAAGGTTACCTGGGTCTGAGTCTTCCATGCAACTGTCTTCACCTTGGCTCAAGGAAATTCTTTAAAATTATATTTTGTGCCTCACTGACACAAAGACATTGTCAACATAAAAAAATATACTTGACACAACTCAAGTCCCATAAGCTGTGGAAAGGTTGGGGATGGTGAGTAACTCAATCTCAAGACAGCAGCTTGTGTGAAGGACTGAGGCAAAGAAACCACAATAAACACGAGACGTGCCCTCCCCTCCCCCGCACACGAGTGGGATCCTCGCGGGGCCCTCTCGTCATCTCTGCACATGTGTGAGATCCTTCCCAGCACTCTCCCGTCGTCCCCGCATAATCTGTGGGACTTGGGGGCCCGGGCGCAGAGCGGCCAGAGGGGGTTCTGGGCGGGAGCCGCGCAGGGATAGGATAGGACCTTAGGTCCCGGCTGCCGGCCTGGCCCTACACTGCACCGGAGAAGGCCGAGGGCCGCGCTGCCGGCGGGGACGCGGGTCCAGACTCGGGGGCTGCCGGGGAGGCCTGAGTCCCGCAAGGCCGGTTCCGCCGCTCCTCCCCCACCGGGAAGCCCACTCGCACTTACCATTTCCCGGTTTCCGGGTGTCCCGGGTCCTCCCTAGGGGCCTCTAGGACCTACAAGTCACAGGGGACAGAGGCTGCAGTAGAGACACCGAGACTCCGGGAGCCGAGAACGCAGGAAATGGAGATAATCTCCAAGCTCTGGCTGGAGCGAGAGACAAAGGCCCGAACAGATGCCAGAAGCCACCGCCTCCTTCCTCTCCAGACGCCCGCCCTGTACTCACCATTTCCCGGATTCCGGGTGTCCTAGGTCCTCCCTACCGACCTCCAGGACCTGCAGGTCCCAGGGGACAGAGGCCGGGACAGAGAAACGTAGGCCTTGCGGAGAGAAGGATGCGGAGCCCTGCAGAGAACTCCAAGCACAGGCTGGCGCAGAGACAAAACCCCCGCCATATTCCGGAAGCCGCCCCCTCCTCTCCGGCTGCGCGCCTGATTGGACGTGTCCTACCTAAGCATCTCTGATTGGATAGGACTCCAGATCCCGCCCCTCGGCAACCTGAGTGACAGCGAATATCAGGCAGTTTCTGGTTCCAGGCCTTTTCAAGCAACGTCTTCTGTTTGTGCTGGGTCCTCCTAGGGCGTTTGCAATTCGTCTTGTATATGAAACTATGCCTTTTTATGAATAATATATATGTTATTCGCAAATGTAAACCACATTATAACAATTATTTTAAAGTCTCAGATTTCCTCTGTTTTTCTTTCTTTCTGTCCTTGTTTTTTTGTTTTTGTTTTGTTTTCTCTAGATCTAGCTTTGTCGCCCAGGCTGGAGTTCAGTGACGTGAACATAACTCACTGTAACTTTGAACTCCTGGGCTGAAGTGATCCTCCCACCTCTGCCTCCCAAAACAACAGGCATGCACCATCACGACCATTTTATTTATGTATTAATGTATTTATTGTAGAGACAGTCTCGCTATATTCCCAGGCAGGTCTCAAACTACTGGCCTCAAGCAGTCCTCCCACTTCAGCCTCCCAAATTCCTGGTCTTTTGAGCAGAGAGCCTGACATATCCAAAGACAGGCAATACTCTAAGAAATAAAGTGTGAGCCACATGTAAATTTTGAATTTTCTAGTAGCCACATTAGAAAAAAATAAAAAGAAACACATGAAATCGATTGTAATAATATACTTAACCAAATATATACAAAATAGGATCATTTTAGCCAGGTGCGGTGGCTCACACCTGTAATCCCAGAACTCTGGTAGGCAAAGGCGAGAGAATTGCCTGATTCCACGGATTTGGGACCAGCCTGGGCAACTTAGTGAGACCTTGTCTTTACAGTAAATAAAAAAATTAGCCAGGCATGGTACCGTGTGCCTGTGGTTCCAGCCACTTGGAAGGCTAAGGCGGAAGGATCACCTGAGTCCAGCAGGTCAAGACTGCAGTGGCTGCGAGCGTGCCACTACACTCTAATTTGGACGACAGAGTGAGACTCTGTTCAAAAAAAAAAGGATCATTTTAATATGTGATCAATATGTCATTGTTATTGAAGGATATATATTTTTGGTATGAAATATTTGACACTTATCTGTAGCTTACCTTTCCAGCACATCTTAATTCAGACCAACCACATTCCAGGTGCTCATGAGCCCACATGGCCAGTGGCAGTTACACTGAAGTGCAGCTCTGAGGGTTCTGATTCCCCTGACCTCAGGGAGGTAAAAGGCCTGAACCCTCCCCTTCCGCCAGAGGAAAGAGAACAGACTCTCCCCACCAACATCTTTCCATAGGGCCAAGGATGGGAGAGACAATGCCTTGAGAAAGAGTAGGAGCTATAAGCAAGAAGTCTTAACAAGTAGACCACTGCTGCCCATCTGCTGCTTGGCAGTGGCCCATCACCTTCCAGAGATCGGAGAAGGAACAAAGGACATGGAGACCCAAGAGGAGAGAACCCAGTGTCTTCAGATCCGTCCCCAGCCTTAACTTGAATTTAGATGTGAAAGAAATAGATGAAATAAAACTTTGTATTTTGTAATTTGGCCTTGGCCCTAATGGTCAAGCTGTGACTGTCTATTTCCTCCTGTGGTGTGGCAGACTGTGAGTTTAAACACCAGTCACATGCACACATGTCTACATGCGCATCTGTATAGCTCAATGACATGTAACAAGATGGACATCTGTAAATAAAGGGAAAAGAAAATCAGTACCTATGGGATGCCCATTATTTTCAGGTAACTTGTAATCAACCTGTCATTGACTTCTGGCATCCTGTCTGTCATGGGTATATGCATCAGTTAGCTATCATTGCATAACAATCTAACCCCAAACTTACCAGCTCATGACTGAACTGGTTAGAAATTTAGTTTGACTCAGTTGGGTCATTCTTCTGCTCTCACCTGGGCTGTGATCAGGTTTCAGTTCACTGGGTGGACTCTGGGAGTGAGCTGGCTGTCAACTGGGGCACTTTGGTTTTTCTCCCCATGGTATCTCATCTCCCGGTAAGCAAACATGGGTTTGTTTCAGTGGAGATGAAAGTGTTCTGAAAGAAAAAGTAGAAACATTCAAGACTTTTTATGCCTAAACTCCTACCGACATATTGTTGTATTCACAGCTTTCTATTGAATAGAGCTAATAAGCCCAGCTCATATTCAAGGTCTGGGAAACAGATCTGCTACTTGATGGGAGCAGCTATAAAAGCTCATTGCTAAAGGTAGGAATGAAGGAAGAGATACAAAATTGATGCTTTAAAAAAAGCAATAGTACGCCTTTTCTTTCAAATGAATGTATTTAACTGTCCCACAGCTACTAAGTAGCTGGGACTCAGGATCAACCATGCCTGACTTCAAAGTCCATGTACCTCCATAGGCCACATGACTCATGCAGCTTTCCTAGGCCTTCAAGGCTCTGGGAGAGTGACACTTCTGCAACAGAAACAGAATTCCTATGAGATTCTTATCCATCTAGTACTCTTCACCATTGAAAGTAATTATTCAGAGAATGTTTCTGAAGTGTCTTGGAAGGACTTGGAATAATTTGAGGAAATGACTGAGGGTTGAGATTAGGAAATCAAAGTCCAGTACTATTTATTTCTCAACATAAAGGAAATGTGAAAACATGTACAATGCACTCCACATGTCTGCGAACACTTTTACTCCTTTTTCAGTATCTGTAGGCAGACAAAATTAAACTACTGTGCCTGAAACAACTTTTTTTTTTTTTAAATTGGAGTCTCACTCTATCACCCGGGCTGGAGTTCCATGGCACACTCACAGCCACTCCAGCATTGATCCTCTGGGCTCCGGCGATCCTTCCGCTTCAGCCATCCAAGTAGTTGGAACTGCGAATGCTACCATGCCTGGCTAATTTTTTGATTTATTGTAGAGATGAGGTCTCACCAAGTTTCCCAGGCTGGTCTGGAACCTGCGGGCTCAGGCAGTCCACTTGCCTTGGCCTCCCAAAGTGCTGGGATTACAGGCTGAGCCACCGAGGCCGGCCCTGAAACAACTGTTTAATGTGAAAGCAAGTGACATAAAGATGGATCTACTGAGAAGACATTTCTTCCTACTGTAATTTAGCCAAACAACTGAGTAACTCTTAAAGTTATATTTTGATTTTGACAGAACAAAGCTGTTTCCAGGGCCCCAAACTTAGAAGCAGCCATGGGGCAAATCTCCACAACACACATGGAAATTACCCACAGTTAATGCATTCCTCAACCTGCACCAGAGCTTCTCACCCCTGGTTGCTCATTAGAATCACCTGCAGGACTTTTAATATTCCCCCAAGTCCAAGTTGTAACAAAGCAATTAAGTCAGAATCCCTGGTGTGGGACCCAGGCAACGGTGTGGTTTAAAGCTCTCCAGGTGATTACAGTCTGAAGCCAAGCCCAGCACCACTGCTTTAAACCAGCATCTGACCAGGCACATGACTCATGCTTATAATCCCAGCACTTTAGGAGGCTGAGGTGGGAGGATTGCTCAAGCTCAGGAGTTGAAGACCAGCCTGGGCAACATAACGAAACCTTGTCTTTACAAAATTTTTTTTTTTTTAAAGAGCCAGGTATGATGGTACGTGCCTATAGTCTCAGCTATTCCGGAAACTGAGACAGAAGGATCACCTGAGCCCAAAAGGTGAAGACTGTGGTAGTGTGATCGTGCCACTGCACTTCAGCCTGGGCAACAGAGTGAGATATCAACTCAAAAATAAAATAAAGTAAACCAACATCTATGGTAACCTAGTTGCAAATGGTTTCTCGAGTGAACAACAACAACAACAAAAAGTTTGCTGCTGAGCTGTGACCTTGCAGTCTTACCTGCATATCCTACTTAGAATGCTTTACAGAACTGACCTTTGCTACTTATTTGTTCCTGATTCAACCCAGTCCTACAACTGTCCTACTATGTTCAGGGCACTGTGCTTGGTGCCCTGGCCTTGGTGAGCACCATCATGTTGGGGGAGGACTTTGCTGGGAAAAAAATTGCATCATTAAAAATCAAAACCATGCCACTTACTGAATTGAGGCAAATAAAAAATGAAGAGAGCTAGGGGGTCACCTGAGGCTTAGAACATGAATAAAATCCTCAGAATATTAATAGCCAGCCAATGGTATCCTGAGTGAACATGTCTCACTTTCGAACAAAACAAAACAAAACATCGGTACTTTTCCTGAGGTACTGAGTTACAGTTTTTGTGCAAATATGTAATATTTAAATTTTTTGATTAATAAATTGCATAGAAAAATACAAGCTCCAAGCATTCACATAAAACTTGATGAATTATTACAAGGCAAATACCCTTGTGTAACTAAGAAATAGAATCAGCTTCAGTCACTCGCTCCACAACCATTTTCCCATTTCCTCCTGCCAAAGGTAACCAAGATCTTAACAGCTAACAATGTAGATCAACTTTGTCATTTAAGATAAGTGTTTTATTACAGAACATGCTAAACAAAAGACACAAAATAGTGTAATAGATCTGTCATACAGCCTCAACAACTAATTGTGCCATTTTTATTTCATCTATACTTCAACCTGTTTCCCACCTCCACCTTATATTCTAGTTCTTTTTTGAGACAAGATGTATATACATTGAAAGGTACAATATTAACAATACGTTTTTGATAAATCAGTACACTCATGTAAACTTTCACTTTTAATAACAATTGCCCACTTAATAATCATAAATGTGCATGTGAATCACCTGGAAATATTATTTAATCCAGATTTTGATAACATAGTTGTAGGTTTTGCCTGAGAATATGTATTTCGAACAAAGTACAGATCCATATAGCATATGATAACACAAATGCCTCTTTTATCTAAAGTAAATAAAATTTGGTGAATAAAATGAAGGAGAATTGACCTAAGATGAAAGGACAAAACAAAACACCTATGCAATATGTGATCTGTAGGAGCATGTGGTTAACAATGATATAAACTCACCAAACAAGTTTAACAACACAAATTAGCAAAATCTCTATAAAGATTTCCATAGAAATGCTTCTTCAGAGTAGAAAATTCTAGTATCATGAGAGTGCACTGGTTAAAAACAGCAAAGATTTGGAAGTAGATGTCTTATAAAGTAAGCAGCAGATCCCTTTTCACACCCATAGGTTGCTTTGACAGAGTTGCCCAAAATTTACACTTGCATTCCAGGTGCAGATAAGTTTATAGCTTCCCATTAAATATTCTGACATAGTGACTGCTTGCAATGATTGTTCCATATGCTGAGAGGCACCCACAGAGACTGCCAGCAAAAGGTGAATATATTGAACAGGACCATGAGACTTCGACCCACTGACAAGTGGACTATATCAACCCCCTTCCCAAGTTGGAAGGGGCCCAGTTTGTAGTCACTTGTGTTGATACTACAGAATTACTGCAGACATTCCCTAGCAATTGAGCTATATAGCGCACAACCACCAGAGGACTGGCACAGCTCCTAGCAGCTT